>NC_056465.1:24504610-24788935 GCF_008729295.1 Plectropomus leopardus
AAAAAGTTGTAACATTTTGGCAACTTGAATCATCTTCTTCAGTCTCTGCTGCATAACTGTGCCTTGGCACAGTGCAATAATGTGATACTTAGGGAAATTGTTACCTAGGGACAAAAAGTTTGTGGCACTTGGGCTCTTTCTGGCTCCCAGGTGGTAGAATATGCTGGTGGAAACATCAGCCTCCGCATACACACCATCTGTCTCGAATTCACATCTCTCCCCTCTGGAAAGAAACACAGAACTACAGCAAACTCCCTGCAGCTGCAAGGACAAATAAGTAGTCACACGCTGGTAGTCTGGCTCGCAGAAATAACACATAGTGGATGAGTAACTGATGTACTGACTTATTTGTTGGGTTTGTACTTTGCCTCGTTTCATTCTGTGCAAGTTACACAGAGTTACCTACTTATTATACTGCATGAAGAATACAATATAATAGGTGGTGCATATAAGGTATCGACTGCAGTCTTGACTCTCTGAAATGTGGACTGACACTTTTCTTGTGCTGCTTTCAGATGCCTATTTAAACCTCTGAACCTTGAGTGGTGTGGTTCCTCTCAAAAATATGGGACATTGCTTGGTAATAGATGTTTCACAAATTAGTTGATTTAGAAAATTATTTTAAAAAAAAGACTTGGGGAGAAATGTTGAGGGGAAAAAAGAAAAAGCCAAGGAAAACCTCTATTTATAATTATCAGAATTACATATTTAAAATTATGTTACAAAGTTATTATAATTTTAAGCATTTTGCCAGTGATTTTTGTGTTTTTTTTTTTCTTTCTTTTCATTTCTTTTTGACTTTTAAATGTTTTTTTTTTCAGGTAATTAGTTGTACTTTTAACTAATTTCTTTTCTTGCTAATTTTTGGATCATTTCTTCTGTCATTGCTCATTGCCTTCTTCCCATGTTTTTGAAAGAAATCTCGCCTATTTGCTCAGGTTTCAAGGGGTTAAAAGAAATAGGAATTTTTGCGACCACTGAACCAAACTCTTGCATAAAAAAAAATCAAATTCAAGTGGTGCTTTTGAGTATTTAAGCCAAATATTGGAAAACAACATCAGCCCAATGACAATCACTTAATAGTACTAATTACTACAATCAAATATGATGCCAACGTATCATAGAAGACGATGCAAACTGTCTTTGTGTGCGCAAAATCTAGATAATTACAGATTAATTAAGATTTTAGAAGTAATCAGGTTATGAAAATGGTTAACTGTAACTGGCTGCACAAGACTTCATTTGCGCTTGAAATGCGTTATCTGTTCTTTTTATGTAAATGAAATCTGAATACCGAGTTACAGCGTCTGAGGAGCCACAAGTACATTAAAGTGGTTCACTGAAGAAGTGTCAGGCTTCCTCCTCAGCCTGTAATTGTGCAGGACAGACGAGCAGAGCCACCGCTGAAGAGTTCTCTCAGAGAGCCAGCGTTATCTGCGTTTTCTACATGCACCGCTGAGTGCCATAATTACTTCTATCACATTTCAGGAGCCTGTGCAGCACTCACACGTGGAGAGGTTTACCTCCCCTCAGCAGCTTTGCCAGTCAGTCGCACACGCACGTCATGCAGGCAAATTATGGGAGAACACATGCAGACACGTTTTTTTATTCTGGTGCTATTAATCCCGTCCACTGCCATGTTTTAGTTCCCTAACTATTATCTCCAACGTCACCTGCGTTATTGCTTCTTTTTGTTAATTCAATTTTTGTCTATTTCACCACTCACACTCTGATCATGTTTCAAAGCACGTCGGCCGGTTTCACATCATGACAGTATGGAATGATAACTAATCTGCAGACGCAGTTTTAAGGTAGAAGAAGGTAGAAGGTAGATTTATTAGTCATTTTTTAAATAAAGTTTAAAGAAAACGAAATTACATTTGTCCTTGATCCTGCTACATCTAATCATTTAAAGTTGTGATCTAAGTTTCCATCAGGAGCTGAAATTTGAGCTGGCTGCAGGAAGATTTTACAAACAATGTGATAACTTCTTACTATCAACTGACCATTTGCTAAACTCCTCCCCCAGAACAGCATTGTCTAATCAAAGCTTGGCAACAGTGACAAAGCACAGCAGGCCTGTCGATCTTAGGAGTCCTTCACATTAAGAAGAAATGGATCAAAAACGCAAGAGCAAAGGCAAAAGTTGATTAAATAGTATTTGTTATACTAACATAGCCCACTGTCAGCGGCAGTCGTTAGCATTTATGGCTACCTACGGTAGCTTAGGCTGCTGCTTACAGGAACTTTAAAATAAAATAAAATATCATTAACTAACTAACTCATTTTTGGTGTTTTAGTGACACAACAACAACAGGACTGAGACATATGCTGCAAAGTGAAGAGACTACAGACAGACAAATCACAATGTGAAGTATATACATACGTGTGTGTGTATATATGTATGTGTGTGTGTGTGTGTGTTTGTGTGTACATGAGTCATTTGATTTGATGATGATAGGTAGCATTGTTTAAGTAGAAAAAAGTTCAATAAATATTTTTTTTAAAAAAGCAACAACAACAAAAAAGCGTTCTTGCCTAGTACCTTCACTTGATAGTATTGCTGTACATCGAGGAAGCCAAGTCCGGATGCTATCATGCCTCATTTCTGCTGTGTGGTTCGGCTTGACTTGACTTGACTCACTTTTGGTACCAGATACATTTCTCAGTTTAATTTTCCTTTGCAAATTTCTTAGCTGATCGTCATAGCAACGCCACATGAAACATTATCTTTAACATGACACACTGTGTGTTTTCTCTTGCTAAACCCCAAGGAAGTGCACTGGGCTTTGAAGCCAATTTTTGTACTCCATCACGTGATGTGACGTGGCCCAAACAGACTTTTGCCCGGACGTATGGAAATCAGTGGGTACATTTTTGGAGCATCATAACTTAACGCAAATTGCTTATTTCATTCTCAGAATTTGATCTGGTCAGTCCAATAGAATTACAAAAGTCTTTTATCCCTTTCAAGTCAGCAGACACTTAACCAGAAGTTGGCTGCTCGAGGGGCCTCACTGTGCGGAAGCAATGCCGATTATACAGGAAATTTTATAATGGGCAGTTCAATGTTATTTGACTTGAAGCACCAATGAAGAACTTTCGGGGTACTGCCTCCAGCACTGTATCCAGGTCTGTGTTTACACTGATAGATGGATCCTTTCATCAGCAAGCAAACAGAGGGATTTCTGCAAATTATCTTTTGACCACGCTGTGGTTTTCCAGGCTGCCTTTTTATTAAACACACACTTGTAACACTCGCTCCCCCACCATCACTCCAGACAAACTGGGTTGCTCCCTGCAGAGTACTACAACTAGGATTTTTTAAGGTATTTTACAGACAGAACTGCTGCTCTAAACCAGACCAGACCAGCCGACGTATTCCCTCGGGGGGGTGGGCCGCACCAAGACAATTCTCAATTTAGAAGGGCCAAGCTGCTGACCTGATCTGGATCTCATATCTCGGCAGCCTCTCCCCCGGCTACAAATATATGTGTGTGTTCTTTTCCATTTGATTTGGTGTCAGCGGTCAGGGACGATAATGGGGTAAACAGCGTATAGCTCACTGAGTGTCTGGCCGACTGGAAAAATAACTTTTTTGTAAACTTTGCCGTTAAGTATTTGCGTGGGAGGAGTGAGGTGAAGAAGACTTAAGATACATTTCTGTGAATAACTCTGTGTGTGTGTGTGTGTGTGTGTGTGTGTGTGTGTGTGTGTGTTATGCTGTAACATTGAGCCCCAAAGGAGATAAGACAAGATGATCGGCAGTCTTTGTCCTCCTTTAGCTTTGTGCTCCATTAGATGAAGTGATCAGAGTGGCACCACGCAGAGTGACAAAGACAAGAAGAAAAGAAAGAAACACAAAAAAGAGACAGAAAGAGACACAAAAGGCTCGTGTGATGCACAAAGACACCACAGCTGCAGAACAAAACTCAGTTGCCTGTTATATGTTAATACAGCGGACATGTTTGAGCTGTTAGGAACAACTGATGGTTTATTGATCAAATCACTTCAATCTCCGATTATCACATCAGACTTTCCGGGCCTTAAATGAAGTGAAATAGTCGTCCACAGTTCTCGACTTAAAAGTCAAGAAGCCCTGGATCAAACTCTGTCTTTAAATTCAGCTCATTACCTAAATAACCTCCTTTAAATATCCATTAAAACTCTGTTTTCTGCTAAATTTGCCTTTCTGCATCAGACTTTCTGTTTTCAGTTAATTTGGGACATTTTGTATGGCTCAAAACACTTTCAAATTATATCGGTTATTTACAGTATTTCTTTTTACTTCTATGAATCACTTAATTAAATGTAATCCTAATAGAGGTTTATATTGTCTATTTTAAATCTTTCTTTAATTTTGCGATATTAGAAAGATGTGTAAATAGAATTTACTGAATTGTAAATGATTTTGTTTTGTAAGATAATCATTGTTTAAAAAATCAAACAAAACAGGACTACGTAATTTGATACTGGACGCCGAGTCCAGAAAGTAGCCCCGACGCGTGCTAAGGTGCGAGGGCCCGTTCATTGCTGCTTGCAGCTTTGATTAATTCATTTATTTCTGATTTTTTCAGTTTCAGTCTTCCATACTGGTTAGGCTGCTGCATGTCAATGAAAAATTTCAATCAAATTGAATTTTTTAAATTCCTTTTTAGGATTGCTTCCATTTCCCCGTCCCCCATTAAAAGAACATAGGGACGACCAACCCCATCGTGTGTGACTGACTACCAAACTCATGATGGGGATGATTGTCACAAGTGCACAAGACATATTTGACAGTCCATATATTTTGAATGAAATAAGCTTAAAGAGAGTAAGGTCACTCTATTCATACTTGACATTTAAGGCTTCCATTACACATTGAAGGGGAATCTATTAGGGATACAGTTTTTGGGGGGTTCAAATGAGAGTAAAAAGTGTGGTGACCAACCCTGTTCTCCCGTTCTAGCTAAACACTTTTCTTTATTTTCGTTCTAATTTATGTCCAATTACAGTTTTTTCCAAGAAATTTACCAACCTCAGAAATTCAGTATTTGGGATTTTCAACTTTAATTTCATAGATTATTCCTCGTCCAAGTTAAAAAAAATCTTCTCCTTTGGTGAAAATAAAAATCAAAAAGAAATGAAGGCAGTTTGATACAAGTTTCACAGTGCAGCATAAGACACTTGAATTATGAATATTAAGTAACTCCACCACATCAAACTCTCTGAGCTCCCTCCTCCTCCTCCGCCCGGCACAGCTTCGTGGCTCTGGTGTACAGTACACAGCGAGAGGGATGTGATGTGTTCTGGCTGCGCCGCCGCCGCCGCGGGACCAGAGCAGTCTTTAGTGCTTAATGACCTGCCTGTATGGCAGAGATTTAGAGACACATTCAGAAGTAGAGCCGCAACAGGGAACCCGCTGCTCCAATTCATCTTCATTTTAATTGGGAACATTTTGTGTTGCTCCCTCCTCTACATTATTAAACCAAAGCCCTACAGCAATTCCTCAAAAACTCATTTATGCACAAGGTGCAGTCCGAACCAGGTGCTGCTGAGGACATGTTTTTTCCCCCTCTTTTTCATCTTGTTATTTGTTAGCTGTTTGTCCATTTTCATCATCAATGCCATCATGTTTCTCATCACCATGTTCTGCAGCTGAATTATTAGCTGTGTCTCCAACAACAAACAATAAACCAATAAGCGTAATGGTTACAGAGCGTAAAAAGAGGAAAACAGCAACATTACTTTAGATTTCATTACTTGATAAAAGAAATTCTACCTAACGGTTTTCAGTAATGACAGACACTGAGCTTCTTGTCAAACCAGGTCAAGATCTTGAAGGATTTATTGATTATTTTATCATTTATTGATGCTCAGCACTCAGACTGCTGCCCCCTCTGAGTTGAGCAATGTGTGTGAAACAGCACACAGTGAGGGTACAAAGGGCCAGCTGCTGCCGCAAATGCTGGAGCTGTTTTGGGAAAGCGAGTGGTGATTCATGCTGGCAAATTGATTCATTTCTTCTGCTGATAAGCACCTTTTTTTCTTTGTGCCCATATGCTGCGATGGCTTTGAAAAGACCCGCTGAAAAACGCATCTCCCTTTCCACAGTGAAAAGGTACAGGGTGGGCGCACAATAACAGCAACATCTTACAATATACAGTGATGCAATCCAGTTCAACATCACAAACCGCAGCTTTGGCAATCACAGCGCAGTTAAATCTGCATCTTTCTGAACATGAACAGCCGCACTTTGCCACAGGTGCTTTGTATTGGGAGTCTTTGTGTTCTGCTGGTGTTTACATTATTGCAGCTATTTTAGACCCTAATCTTGACGGGTTATTGTTGTGATTGCGGTAGAATCTGTGTGTGCATCTGTATATGTGCAGCGTGTGTTTGATAAGTGCACGGTGGGCGTGTATCTGCTTTGAGGAACATTGGTGGAAATGGAAAAGCTTTGACCGGCTCTTATCAGCAACAGACAGTCCATAGCAACAAACCAGGCAGCAAAATAGGTTTTAAAAAGCCCACTGGCTAACCTGCGCAATACATCTCAGCTCTGCTTCTGCACAGATCACACAAGCTGCTGGACTTTTCCCCCATTGATTCGCACCCATGAGAGGTGAGGAAATGAAAGCTTGGCTTCAGCCGAGATGAGCGGGGTTGATGGGGAACAGCAGCAGCAGCAGTGTCTTCTAAGGGAGTTTGTGGGGATGGCGTTTGAGATTTACATAAACCAATCCCTAATTATCAGGAAAGGCCACCGAGGCCCAGCTTCCCACCTGTTGTCAAATCCACTGATCCTCTCCAGCACAGCCAATATTTAGGAGACTGGCAAACATGGTCCTGGAGGAACAATGATTCAAATGTCAGCCATGCAAAATTGAGTCCGCCCCAAACCGGAGCCTATTCTGTGAGAGCTCCTGCAGAGGATTTAAGTCAGTTATTAAGGCTTCCTCCATGTGGAAACAAAACAAATGTTTTCTTTCCCTGGATTTGAACCCCTTGAGACCTGAATTGACATTAAATTTTCTTTTGTGCAGTGTTAAGCTGCCTTACACAAGATATTTAAAATCTAAGTAAATTGGTTTGATTTCTTTTGAAAACATAAGGAAAAATGTAGTAAGCAATTTGGAGTTCTCTCAAATTGTAAGAAATGAGTAAAATGTGACAAGAAAATGACTTAATTTTTTTTTTTTTTTTTTTTAAAAGAGGAACAATTAAAAAAAATTCAAGGGAAAAATGTCCAGAAAACTACACTTGTAATTGTTTCAACCATAAATTTAATTTTTATTTTTCTTACTTTCTTGTTACTTTTTTTTCTTAACAAATTCTCTGCCAAGTTTTGGGCCATGTCTTGTTGTGTTTCTTACTGTTTTCTGCCCATGCTTTTAAAAGAAGTCAGACTAGTTTGCTCAGGTTTTAAAGGGTTAATAAGGTGAACATATATGATCAATACTTAGATGATCAGTTTGACCTGCGTTTAGAGTTTCAGTGTGCGACTCTGTGACAGCTGATCGAGATGGCTGACTGCATCAGTTTTTATGCTTTGATACTTAAGACAAAAACATCACACACGTTATCTTTTCATAATCCTCTGCAGCTGATAAGTAAGTCACCCCCAAATAAAAAAAATCATATTTTTCCTCTGACCTGTGGTGCTGTTTATCAGTCTAGACTGTTTTATTGTGAGTTGCCAGGTGTTGGAGATAAAGCCCGTAGAGATGTCTGCCTTCTCGCCGGTGTCATGGAACTAGATGACACTTGGCTTGTGGTGCTCAAAGCACCAGAAAAATGCATTTAAAAAAAAACAGCGGCGTTTCTTTCCAGAAATCACGACCCCTTTACGCATGATTATCCACAGGCCTTGTTGTGAGCAGTTTCATGTAGGAACTATTGCTTTCTACTGAACAACTATCAAAACATATCAGAACTCAGTTAGTTTAACGAAAAGCAAATGTCATGCAGCGAACCCAATACCCCAAATAAGCACGTTTATCTGGTGTGCGAACGTTTGTGTTAAATATTACACAGGAAAAACATATAAACTGACATAGCAGACAAAGCAAGCAATGGAGGTAACCATCTTAGAGTCATACATTAATACTAATCAGAATAACCTTTTTTTCCTTATCCTGCCACATTGTGTGATTGCAGCATTAGTGTCCTCCAGAAGATGGGTATTCATTTGAATAACGGCAGTATTTTCAGTGTCCCCTCCTACTTGTTATCGTGTTTTGTTTATCCATGGTTAATTGACGGCAGGGATATTGGCTGAAGGTGGGCGGAGCTTCATGAGTAATTTTACTGGTTTCCAGCAACTTGCTTCACTTCTAAGTACAGAAATTGTCCATATATAAGCTATAATGACATTGTGGCAACCTGTTTTTTATGCACGCAGCATTAGTGTCCTCTGCAGGATGGGTATTCACCTGACTGCTTTTTTTTTTTTTTATCTTGACAGTGTTTTCAGCATCTCCTCTGACTTTATTTTTAGATGCCAGAGCAGGAAAAAAGGTCTTCAGGTCTTCAGGAGTAACAAGGCAGCTTCCCTGCAGACAGAGCTGTGAGACTGAGGCAGAAGGACTGCCGGGGCCCTGTCACTGTCTGAAGAGGTACACACACACACACACACACACACACACACACACACACACACACACACACACAGACACTTGAGAATGTCAAGTCATCTGGTTGAGACTGACAGACACCAGGGCCACAGGATCACACTTTCACACTCCTGTGGTGCTCTGACAGCCGCTACAAGCCACAGTGTGCGTGTGTGTTTATGTGTGTGTGTATTACAGTATGAGGCATGCGTCACTCTCTGTCTGTGTAATATTTGTTATGTAAACATGTGTCATGTGGCGTGTACTTTTGTGGTCGGTGGATTCCCGCTAAAAACAAAAACCCCAAATGGTTTCCCGCTCTAGAAAAGCAATTTGTCACTCGACATTAACGAGGAACTACTTTGCTGCCAGCAGGATGAAGGAATCTAGCAGTTTACACAACGGTCATCTGACGGCGTAAAGCCTGAACTGCCCTCAACTGTCAAATGTCCATTTTTAGACTGAATATGGTGAAAGTTTTCGATGTTTACAGAGGAATCCTCACAGCAGTACAGTGTGTACAGTACAGTGTGGAAATATCCAAAGTGTCAATCCTAGGCAAATTCTGCTGTGTTTTATTTGCAACCTGCGAGTCGTAGCATGCGTATGATTACCGGCTTCGAGCCCGAGTTTGTCTTGGTGACAGAGAAAACACATCACACGCACTCTCTGTCCATAAGTGCGAGGGGAGACAGACAAAAGCAAACAGAGGGGTGTGTGTTTGAAAGTTTGTTTTTAATATTAACTAAAAAAAAAAAAAACAACATTTGCCCACATCCTCCACCGGAGACTACACAAAATAATCCACTGTCACCGTATGAGAGGAGGTGTCTCAGTACGGAGAAGTAGTTCACTACACAATCACAGTTTTATGTGTTGTTGGTAAACAGTTTTAAAAAATACAGCAGTTAAAACTTAATCAAAAGTAGTCATCGGTAAATGTACAGTAAATTACACGTTTGTTTGAAGGCGTCAAAAAGTTTCAACAATATAGCTACCACATCTGTAGCAGTGTAGAGATCAAAACATTTTATATACAATCAACAAAAGAGCAGCCAAAACCACATAACAGACACACTCATGTCAGCCTCCATCACGGCCCGTTAATTTAATGAATTTCAATGTCATTTTCCACTCAACACTCAATGAGGCTCACAGGGGGGTCGCACTCATGTCTGTGATTAATATTATAAAATTCCCCTCTCCACACACTGATATAAATAGGACAAACGGAGAGTTCATGCTTCCACCTCATATTAATATTCTTTATCCTTTACCCAGCTGGATTTTTTCCCCACCATCGTTGATTTGAACTCGCCGTGTGAATCGAGCTGTTTCCTCAAACACCTTTCAGTTCCTTCACTTGTGACCTTTTCAGACTTGTCAGCCTCCAGCTGCGATTTATGCTCATATTCACTGTATTGATTTAAATGTAGTGTATTGATTGTGCTGAGCGGTGCAGAACAGGCACATTTCAGAGACCATGACTAACTCTGTTTTTGACACAGTGAAAAACAGACATTCAAACACTTCAAGCTTGAGTGTGGAACTTTTATCTCCCCGCTTTGGCCAGCCCGTTCTCACTCCTAAGTCGTCAAATACCGCTGCTTTGTGAGTCATGTTGGTGTCAGACACCCATGTGAAAAAGGCACCTTTCGTGACGGTATGAGAAGCACCCTGAGGCAGCAGTTTTTAACAGCAACTTCGGTGATGTAAAGAGCTAGAAATTCCCCATAGGGCAGGCAGGTCCGCTGTTTACTTGATATTTTTTTCTTAACATAACCATGTGCATTTGTTCCCAAAACCCAGGGAAACAAAACGCTGAAAAATAAAGTGTTTTACCGAAGTTGTAACTTGTAAGTGCATTTTGAAAAACACTGCACGCATGTATTGAGCAGAAACTGCACATTTCCTATGAAAACAAAATTGCACTTTGAAAAGATGCAATGCATGTAAGAAGCATGAACTGAGACATCGTTCCAAAACGTCTAAAACAGATGCAGGAGGTTACCTCGCACATCATATTTAGACGTGGAGGTACACAAAGTGGCAGTATTTGACGAGACAGGACGAGACGGTGTTGCTTTGGCAGTAAGAGTAATTTCACAAATACTGTATGCAGGTGAGCTTGTTTTCCCTTCTCTTTTATCTGGAGCATATACTCCAGAAACTTTCCTTGGATGCCTCCAAAGATTTTCTGCCATAGCTTCTGCCATATTTGTGCCTTCCTAACCCCTTTAGCTCTGGCTGGTTGACACTAAACGCATCACTTCCGGTGCACCAGCATGTGAAAGACGCCACAGACACCACTACTCTGGCATGCTGCAAAATACAGAGAGCTTTCCCTGGAGGCGATAGAGTTAGTCAGCATTGTATCAACTCCTCTGGGAAGGACTTGAATGTAACGGACATTTGTTTATGTAAAAGTCCTGCACTCCAGATTTCGCTGCTTTTTTAGGCACTTTGGGGCAGCAGAAACAAGCTCAAGACACTTTTTAATTTGATAAGGCAAACTTGTCAGCAAACTGTCACCCATTTACACATCTAGCAGTTACAGAGTAACATTAGCATTCATTTAGTTGTTATTCTGTCGGCCTGGTGAATGAAAGTCCAACATTCACTCCTTTTAGCTCTGCTTTTATTCTCCACCAACTGGCGGTAATATCTGTCTTTTTAGCCGCTGAATGCTTCATTATATTCACCAGCTAGGTGCTAATTATGTCTGTCTGTTCATTTTTTGCTGGGCAGGTAGCGTGCAGTGGTAGTATTTTTTTTCTGCCGTTGGCTGCTATGAGTGAACAGAAATTTCAGCAGGACCTGTAGAGTTAACTGTTCATTCTTCGTGGCTTTGTAATGACAAGCAACACCTGTCTTATATAAGTAGTCAAGTTAAAATAAAATAATGACTAATTCTGCTTTAATAACTATCACAATACCCTCATAAGTGTATCTTCTCTTTCTATATTTTATAATTCACAAAAAGATTGTGCTGCTGCCAAAATCTGCAAAAATATGTAACAAAAAATGTAAAAGTATATAATTCAGAAAGTACCTTTAAAGGAGTATTGCACCTCTACCTGTGCTGCAAAGCAAATAGCATTTCTGTGCTACTTGGACATTTTAAATGAGTTAACATGACTACGTTTGGCGCAAAATTGGCCCCTCTATATGCAAATGAACCTCTTTACAAAAACAGTTCAGTTCAAACATATCAGCACTGATAGCCACATGCAGTTACAGTGAAATTTTTGGCTTCTTCAGAGAATATTAAATATGGAATTTTAAATCTCATCAGGATCTATAGCTCACTGTCTGAAAAAACTAGTTTTCCTTTTCTCTCTGCTGTTCTGCACACTGTGTTATTGGCTTCGACGGCAAAATTTATACTTCGCCAAATAGATAATTTGCAATCAGATGCACAAAAGGCACTCATCTGTAAAACTTTATGGGCGTGTTTGGGCTGTGATATCATTACATCAAAAATCTTTTGTGAATCGGACATCGAGATGAGGCAGAAAGTGTTTGCAAGTTATGCACAAGTCAAAGTGCTCTCAGCGGGTGCGATCCGTTCTTTGTAAATTTGCCGTCTGTATTTCATCCACATGTAACAGGGAGTTGCATAATAAACTATTTAACTCATAGAGAGCAATTAACTGGAGGTGAATGTAACAATGTTATCATAAACTGCTGTTAGGGCACCGTGAGAAAGACTCGAAAGACCTTGGTTACACAGTTGCATAATAATTGGAGTAGACGAGCAGATAGGAATATTGCCAGTGTGAGATAACTGTAATCAATTGGTATTTTGGCTCTCTGACAGGAGCACAGTGTTTGTGAAACAATCGAAGACTCTGACGTTAATCACTGAGAGAAAATCCCTTGAATTAAGATGTCTGATAACAAAAGGAGCAGTAACTCACATGTTTTCATTTACGTTGCAAAATAGAAACAGTTTGTGTTTGAGCCTGAATTTACCTGGTGGATTCAAACACAGCGATTAAAATGCGAGTGACAGGGTGGTGAACCCAAGCGTGGCCCAATCTCCACTTGTAAAAAAGTCATTACTCCTTTAATAGCAGCGCAGCACTTCATAGTATCTGTGCTCCTGCTACAATTATGGTTCAATTCAGTCACTGCGTGACCCAAACACTCAAAATGGGTGGAAAAAGCTACTGGCTGAGAGACCTGAGGGTGATTACTGAAGTCACTCAAGTCTTGTTGCGTCTCCCAATCTCCCTGAGCGTCTTCATGTTTTCTACTTGAAAGGAGGAGGAGGAGAGTGTGGAGTAGTGATGGTGGTGAAGGTGAGAGAAAACTTGTCCCTTTGTTCTCCACCTAGCTTCTGCATTAAAACCCGATGAGGGAGGAAGAGGCGGAGGTGTTGGCAGAAGCATGAATGATGGGCAAAGGTCTGACTGTCTCAGGCTTTAGAAAAAAATATATAAAAGAAGCAACATTTTGGCCTTCAGTGGTACATAGTGCAGACAGTGTAAAGAGTCACTGTTTTTCACCGCTGTGTAAAGTTCAGATGACTCCGTAGTCCCTGAGAGACTTGAGCAGCACCGTGTCCTTGATGTCGCTGAACACCCTGCGGATGTTGTTGGTGTCTGTGGCGCAGGTGAAATGTGGGTAGAGAGTCTTCCACTCGTCCCTGTTGTCCCGGTTGACGGCCTGCTGCTCGTACATCTTGCGGATGTAGTTCTTAGCATCCTCGGGGTCCTGCCTCTTACCTGTGGAGAGAAGGAGGTGAGGGATGAAAGGGGGCAACGAAAAGGCAAGATATTAAATGGGATTGGGACCAAAGCTGAAAGAATCGATTAGAATCAGAATCAGAATCAGAAATACTTTATTGATCCCCGAGGGGAAATTGCCTTTAGTTACAGATGCTCCCATTCGAAAGTCTTAAAAGAAGTTTGAAAGTGTAGAATATATCAATAAAATTGATTGATTAGGCAATCAACAAAAAGTTAATCAGCATTTTTTTAAGCAAAAATAACAAATCCTGTGTTTTCCTTGTCCTATGTGATAATCTTTAAAAATTGTCAAAGTCAAAACAAGCGATTCAAAGACAGGATTCCCATGTATCCTTAAAGAGTCTTTAAAGGCAATGAATTAATTCATCTAAAAATGAGGCCTTAATTAGTATTAAAATTTTCAAAATAAATCTTTGGAGATGTCTTAAAATGCATGGACATAGGAGGTAGGATTTTATTTTATTTTTTCTGGCTTTGTACTGTAAAATCTTAAAATGATAATTTACTGAATGCTGCTTGCATTGACATCAATAAAAATCAAGTTTTATGGTGTGATAAATATTCAGGCAAAATTTACCCTATGCAATTTATACTGGCTCATATTTGTTTTTTTCTTTTCAATTTTGGGTTTTGGTCAAAAAAAAATTTTAAATTAAAAAGCCTTAAATTAATTAATTAATTAATTAATCTTTAATCTAATTTGCATTAAGCTGTAGGAAAACCACAAAGAAGTCATCTTGTAGGAGACTAACATTATTTCAAAATTTTCTTATATTTTATGACCCAGACAATTAATCGAGACAATAATCAGTAGATTCATCAGTAATAAAATAATGGTTAGTTGCAGCCTTAGTATGGGTTCAGTAATTTGAAAAACTGGAGAGGAAGAAGACGATGATGAGACATCAAGAAATGTTATTTTATGCCCTTTTCCCACCAAAATTAGAGCATATATGCAGTTGCTGATTAGAGTAAATTATAGTCAACACGCAGGATTTGTGTGCATCTGTAAATTCAGTAATACTACATTTAGTTTTAATGCGGCAGTATTATAACCAAAATCACAAATAAGGCTGTAATAAGGAAACTTAGCCCCTCTTCACTCTCAACAACTTTGTCACCTGAGAAAAAGTTGTGCTTTATAATTTCCCGGCTGGTGTAATTTTGTTGGATAAACAGTAGTTACAGCTCACAAGTGCAAACTGAGTGAAAAGATGATTACAGGGAGTTTTCATCACCGCAGGAATCGATTGTTAAAGCTGATGGTCATTTTAGTGGATTTTCTTGTTTCTTATTGCAGAAAATACAACCTGGTTATTACCAGATTACTACCTCTGTCATGTCATCGGGATGTCGAGAAAGCAACACACTGAAAAACAGCCTGTTTAATAAAAACTTTGAAACATCACAACACCATTACTCAGCGACAACAGGAGAAGGAACAGAGGGGCCCCATTTATTATTACTGCAACTTATTCATCACTATTCTACATTATTATTTAGGTCCATTCTTTCAATTAAATATATAAACCAACTAAAACTACTACTAATGTCCAAAAATATTGCAAATTTCCCATCAAACGTTTTTAGTGACGTCTTCCAAGTGGCTGTTAGGTTCGACTATCGTGCTATATGAATAAAGTGATTATTAAAAGTTATAATAATAATAATAATGACAACAATAATAATGATAATAATAACAGTCCCTAAGATATTTTAGATAGATATTTTACTCAAAATGAAAACAAACAAATTGGTAAAAAACATAATTAAATAAGTGTTTTAGTTTTTTTTTTTCCATGAAAATGCCAAACATGTTTTGGTTCCAGTATTTTAATTTTTTCTGGCACTATGTGTCAAATAAAACATCAAATAAATCATCCTGGGCTGTTCGAAATTTTTACAGCCATTTTCCACAATTTTTTAGAAATGATACCCAAACTTGCATATTGGACAATGCTGAGCAGTGATCTGATTGCATTGTTGTTTTTTAAATTAAGAGCTGTATACTTCTAACCTATTTCCATGTCAAAAATCCCAATAAAATGTGAAAAAATTGAGTATGTATGATAACTTGCATATAATAGATAATATACATACAACTTTGTACTCATTATTTCAGTTTCTGCACATAGATCTACTGACTGGAATTTATGCTTGGAAAGATAAATCCATTAGATTTGTGTCAACAGACTAATCATTTAATTGCATGATCATTTCCGCACTAGTGCAGCTCACCACGCTTCTCACTGTGTCAACATGGTGGCGGACCGCAGGGCTGCGTGACAACGGTAGCCTTCACATGTCGTATGAAGGGCCACACAGTAACACGACGGCACACAGCAGTCAGAGGTAGGAACTGCTCCGAGTTGCCGTTAAGGTTAAACTGACATCAAGGGGCTTGACCCAGTATGAGTCATTATTTTACTGTGCTAACGCTGATGGTAAAACACAGTTGGCGTACTGCACACGCACACACACACACACACACACACACACACTGATTCCCACATTGCTCACACACCTCATACACGCACAAGCAGGGGTTTGTTGGGGGTGCATGGCTTGCGGGAAGCTCAGTCTGTGGTTGCCATGGGTAACAGAGGGAGAGAGGGTGGAGGTGGAGGTGGTGGGGAGAGGTGGGGACTCTGAGGGCAGCGGTCTGCAGCCTTTCACACCAGCAGAGCTAAAGGCTGCAGCCACATCATTAAGCACACCAAGTACCTGGAAGTGACTCATTTGAAAATGTGTTTATGTATGTGTGTGTGCAGAGAGGAGGAAATAATGTTAACTAAAAAATCTTGAATGATTGCTGGCTTTGCTGACACCCGGACACTGATGGAGGGTCCAGAGTCAGGGACGCACTGGGGCTAAAATCACTCTGCAAATTATTTTTTTGAAATGACACATCAGTGGGTGCTGCGGGATGTGATGAAATAGCTGCGTGCCCAAAGCAACACGGGCTGGAGGTGGAAAAAACATTGTGACCCTCCTGGACATGACTCTGTCCTCAACGTGATGAGGAACCTGCAGACAATGAATCCTGTCACTATCTAGGCTCTGCTCCCTCATCATCACGTCCTTTCTTGTTTGAATGTTTGAACCTCAACTTTGAGTTTTGCGTAAGTGTTGAATTTGGTTTTAAAATGTGAAATCTGAGTTGTTGTCAGTGTGCCTACCAATATTTAACCCAAAATTGCCTAAAACCCTTGCATGTATACAAAAATCTCGTTTTGCAATTTGTCTCTAGTTCTTTTTTTTTTGATTAATAGATTCATAGTTCAGCCTGTAAAATATAGAACAATAGTTATAATGTTAATGTTGCTTCTTTGAAACTTCCCGCCATCTAACCAGTGCCCAGATATCCCTGCTCCCCCCTAAATGAAACAGACTCGACCTTTTTTCTCTCTCAAACTGTAAAACTAAGCAGTGAAGGTCAAATATTAACAAAGATTCTGTTTTTGCCTCAAATGTTTTCAGAAACATATTTAATCTTTCTGTTTAACTGTCATACAACATTTGTTCCCAGCCATCTGCCATTGTGCCAAACAGATGAGTTTGCATTGCATCACCCACCAGCAGGAGCATTTATTGGTCCAGGGCAGTGCAATGCATTCTGGTAATTGTAGGTTTTATAATTTTTGAGCAGAAGCAAATGGCACAGCCCTTTTTTTCTGTTTGCTCTGTTCATGCAGCTCCAATTTTAAGTAGGCTATATGCATCTTTCTACTGCATAAAGTGGTAAAATACTTTTTTAATGTCCTCTGCTAATAAGAAAAATCAGTCATCACATTTTAGTCTTTGTTATATTTACCTTTTAATAACAATTTTTAATATTATGCTGTCATTTTTTCCCAAGTAGTATCAAATATTAATATTTTATATTCCAGTGTTGTGACAACATTACATGCAAACGCCTGATAAAGGGCACCAAACATACAGTGCAGCTGAGGCTGAGACTGAAAGTTTACCTGTTTTTGGAGCTACAAGAAGCCTTAAAGTGGAATCATACAAGTTTTTATCAATAACTTGTGCACAATATAAAGGCTACAGAATAATAACACTGTCTGCATTTAGAGCGTAAAGATGGTGGAACAACCAAAGTAACTGTGGAAAACAAAAGTGTGTCTTGTGTTGTTGGTTGTTGTTGGTATAATTTATTTTCTGAAATGAGTTAGATAAGTGATTTAAACTAGGAAGCCAAGAAGAGTCGTGCTTGCAATTATTGTCAAATGCCATATGATCGGTAAGAGACTGGTGCACCAACGGGCTGTCAGCCACAGGATGTTTTTCAACAGATGGTTGTGGAGAAATGATTTCCTCTTTGAAAATAATAATTAGTGCTTGCAAAACTTCTTGAAAATCGTGGAACTTGACTTGCCGTTATCTGTACGAACCCTGTTAGAGGGATCGCTGTTATAGTTAAGTCATCCGGATTCATCTTAAATGTTTGAACTAAATTTCACGGCAATCAAACAAGTTGTCGCTGAGACTTTTCATGAAGAAATCAAAATGTCAACATCATGGTTGACATATTGTAGTCTGGAAAGTGGTGGCTTTTAGTAACCTCAAAATGAAAACAAACGCACTCACATGCATCCACAGCTTACCTGTGAAGCTTGGGAAGTATTTCTGCAGGTCAGAGGTCTGGATTTTGTCAGCCAGGATGTCAGTCTTGTTGAGGAAGAGGATGATGGAAGTGTTGAAGAACCAGGGAGAATGGATGGTGGTGTAGAACAGAGCCAGACTCTCGTCCATGCGGTTCTGAAGACAGAAACAGATATCATGCTGGAGGCTGCCGCCAGGGGTGTTGGAGATAAAAGGATTAAACTAATACGCTTTTGAGAGATGGTTTTGGGTTGAGACAGAAAAAACACGAGTTCTCGGGGATGGCTAGATGGACTTGGATGGATGAGGATGAAGCAGAGAGGACAGCAGTCCTTTAAAAGGGAGGGGGGTTAGGGGGGTCTGGAGGAGCACAGGGCCCACTGTGGAGGTTAATGAATGTGTTGGCAGAGCAAAAAGTGGCAGAGAGAGATAAACGACTTAGTGACAGCATGGGAGGGAGGAATGGACAGAAGGCGGCAGAGGGCTGGAGAGGCTGAGGAGAGAGGGGGGAGATGGAGAGGGAGGAGAGGGAGGAAGTTTACTTGTGCAAGAGTGAAACCTGCTGGTGAAAGGATGAAATGAATGCAGTGAGAAAAGGTTAGGATGTCATCTGGTTTTGAAGTGTCGTGAGATGTGCTTATAAAGTTGAGTTGAGATATACGAGGTTGTTTCAACTTTCTCGTCCACCCTCCACAGTTGCAAACGAGTGAGGGACACACAGACAGATTTCTCAGTGCTCTTACGATCGTCTCTCGCTCCTCCAGGACCTGGTCGTACTCGCTCAGGGAGGCCAGGAAGATGAGGGAGGTGACGTTTTCAAAACAGTGAATCCACTTCCGACGCTCTGACTTCTGACCGCCCACGTCGACAATCCTGTCAGGGAGCAGAGCGGGGAGGATGCAGGAGTTAAAAAGGGCAAGAAAAAAAAACAGTTTGGGGAACAATTTGAAAGCATTATTATTTAAAAAATCTCAGTCCAAATGACAACACGAAAACACAATTGAAGCGCTGTCAAATGTAAGCCAAACCAACGTGCGGTGACATAATCTTAACCGAAGCCTGGAAAAAAAGCTATTGCCTGAAGAAAAAGTCTTGTTAGGGTTAGAACCAGCACCATTTTGGTCACGTCCTCCATTGTGCTCAATGATACTTCACGCGTGATGCTTCAAAAAGGAGATAACAGCGCACACTCTGACGTTACAAGCCAGTCACTCAGTATTCCCTGACGACGTGAACACTGAAAATGGAGTTTCTAAAAGTCTTCACCCTAGATGGTATCTAATAAAAGGTCCGTTTACCTTGACCCTTTGAGACCTGAGCAAATAGGCTTGATTTCTTTCAAAAAGGGAGGCAGAAGGCAGTGAGCACCCTATGAATGACCCAAAAATTAACAAAAAAAGGTTACAGGAAAATTGCATAAAAATGATCAAGAAATGAGAAGTAAAAAACAACAATGAACAAAGAAATTACCTGAAGAAAGTGCGAGGTACATATAATAATATACATATATTACATACATATATCTTGCAACATAGTTTATGATGTATAATCATAAATATGGTTTTCTGGACATTTTTCCTGTGATTATTTTTCAACATTTCCTAACAATTTTTTCAGCTCATTTTCTTGTCACCTTTAACCAATTTCTTGCTTATTGGCTTTTTCTTCATGTTTTGGAAGTGCTTATGAAAGGCATCTGAAAAAAAAGTACGTTGATCCAGGTCTCAAATTTTAAAGATAATAGTATAATAATAATCAAAAATTGGAGTGGCTCTTTAATTTTGAGTTTAAGTTAGATAATTTTGTCTCAAACACCTCGAAAAGAAGTCAGTATGGACTATTTATAGTATTTACTCTTGATTCCTTCAGTATTATATGAGAAATGTTTTTATTAGGGATTTATTCAGCCTTTTGTGGTCGAAAAATGTATCCGCTGACAATTATTCCGATTTGTTTTCTTTATTTTTGGACTTGTTTTGTAGTATTGTTTTTAAAATGAGTGCTGGATCTGGCTTGTATGAATATGTGTTCATGGCATGCATGACACAGTAATAAAACCATTCATTTGTCAGATCCAGTGTGCTGGAGTACAGAGCCAAGACAAACGTTTTCTTTAGTTTGGATTATTATAGTTCTGAGTCATACCTCCTGATTTAAGAGCAGGTGTCATTTCATTGGGGAACATAATGTTTCTCAAAAGTAAACTTTGATCTTTGTCTGCTGAGCTGTTGTCAGATCCCCTCTAGTTTCAGAAAAAAACAATACCAACGCGTTATAAATAAACCCAGAGTGCTACACCTCACTTCCCAGCAGGAGCTTTGTGCCGATTCAGTCAGAAATGTGAGTCAAACAGACGCGAGCAGACGAAGCCTCTGTGAGAGTCTGTAGTATTTTTTTCACAGTGCCGTGAATAGTGCCGGTATTAGATTTAAACCCTCTGACAGGTTAGTAATCTGAAAACCAGTCACCTTAGTGTGATGTTCTTGATGGTGAAGGCGTAGTCGTGGATGCCCGTGGTGGGGAATCGAACCCGCAGCACGTCCTGTTCTGTGGGGATGTAGTCTGGGGCGGCGATTCGGTCTAAGTTGCTCATGTAGCTGGAGGAGAGAAGAGGACAGTTTTACAGTGTTGTTACAGAGTCTGTTTGACACAACAGGGGACGTTTAGTAAAACATATTGTGTGTGTTTACAGCACATCGAGCCTCGACCGCGTTAAACAAACCAAAGTGACACAAGATATGTGATGATAAAAAAAACGGTGATTAAAAAAAACAAGAAGGGAGTGGACTGAGTCCATATCAGCCTGTGTGCAGCCGAGGGCTTTATGGCCGGTGTTGATACAAGCTGTCATTAGCTACTGCCTGTCTCTTATCATGCACACACTGTGATGATTGAGCTGCTGGGTAAACACGGGACAGGACAGCAATAGAAAAGAGAGAAAACACAGGCAGGCTGAGCCTTTTGTTCTGTGACACTTTAGAGTATAAGGCTCACCCCTACCGTATGTTAAGTCTTTTCGTGTTGATTAAAAGAGACGCGGTCTCAGAGTAACTCTGTGATATTCAGCCACTTATTCAGGTTTTTCTTATCAGTTTAAAAGATGATCAGTGTAGCCAATCCCTCAAGACAGTTGAAAGCGCTTCTTCAAATACTCTTTGATCAACTGGTGGTTTCAACGTGGCTGAAAAATAGCTGATTACAGAGCAGTCTGTGAAGAACTAGCCCCCTCCAGTGGTCTCAGTAAAAAAATACAAGTGTAAAACGTCATCTGAGTGCTGTGATGACAAACATTCATGTAGGGCTAAAAACAAAACATGGTCATATTACTAATAAAAGTGTCCCTTCTTTTAAGATACTGTCATGAAACGTCTTAAGATCAAAACAAAAAATATTTTTTAATTTAAAAAGAAATCTAGAGAGCAAGCTTAAAAAAACTCATTTAAATGGCCATTTCTTTTGCTGTGAGTGCTTGTCAGTTCTGGTACAAAGGTCAGATTTGGCATATCCAAACAATAAAACAATAAGTCACCACACATTCTCTTTTGACGTTATTATAGCAGTGGTGTCCTTGCTTACAGATATAGTATTTAAAGCTACAGTGTGTAACTTTTATAAAAAATATATAATTACTAAATAAGCCTACAATCATCTTCATAATCACTGAAACTGTTATTACATCCATGCAGTGCTAAATGTGACAATCATACTCCTCTGCCTCCTCGATCGCCTTGTAATGTTTCTAATGTCATTACCTCGCGTAAAAGAAAACATCCAATCAGAGCCAAGGAGTCTGTAGAGCACCTGTCAATCATGTCAATCACCGATCTTGAATTGTCAAACTAGGCAACACTGATCAAATATGAATCAGGATTCTGTTACTGTGTTGCCTATTTCTTGCCTCAAATGTTTTCAGAAACACATTTTAGTTACTGTTTAGCTATAAAATGAGAAAGTTGGCCCAGCCAGTGGATAGTGCTTGGTACTTTAGTCGACTAACATGGGTCACGAACTTTCTCATTTTACAGTTCAAATATGTTTCTGAACACGTTTTGAAATCGGCAGCACAGCTGATCCATATCTGATCAGCTCTGTCTAGTTTTACAGTGCGACCGCAGATCACAAGCCGTCATTCACATGCTCGACATCTGTGTTAGAGACTCCTTTGCTCTGATTGGTTGTTTCTGGTACGCCACAGTCTGATTCTACCGAATGCTTTGAGAAGTAAGAAGAGGTCAACCTTATCAGAAACTGCCTCTTATGAACGGTTGATCTTACAAAATAAATGGAAATCTGGACACTTGCACAGAAGTGTGGGAACCCTTTCTAACACAGATCAAGGAAACCTAAACCAAGATAAACCTATTGAATACAAAATCATCTGCATGATTGCTGCTTCATCTGTCTGAAGGAATCAATAAAAAATCAAAATTAAAAGAAGAGGAGGAGGGACATGATTTTTATTCAGACTCTCTGTCTTTGTGCTTCTTTCAGAATATCGCAACAGCTTCAGCAACTATGACAAAAAGTTATTTTCATTAAATCTACCAACTGTAGCTTTAACTTCTGGAAATGTAGGCCTCAGTATTATGCTCTGATTATCTGGTTCATGCCTGTTTGATATCAGGATGATGGTTTGTGTGAATATTGCTGTTTATACAACAATTAGTTTCAACCAAGCAATTTTAACTGGTCGAGAGGCATTTCGTGAGCGCTGGTATACAGTACAGCAGCACAGGGACTTTTTAACGACGCATGTATCACTCCACTTTACAGCTGTTCTAAACAGTTAATTAAGCGAACAATAAAAGTCTTTATTCGATTCATATTTGCTCGTGTCTTGAGCACCGTCTATCGCAGATTTCTGTAATGTGATATCACTTTCGGCAGGTTGTTGTGACAGTGTTTGTTCAGGTGATACTCTGTGATTACCAGCCATGACTCAGGGTGTGGTACAGTCAGAGAGTTTTGACTTCCACAGTGACACAGATACTCACTATTCTGTGGAGTCCAGGAGCTGGTACTCGCAGCGGCGGCTGTAACAGACCCGGAGGCCTGAATCTGCCCAAAGGCGGCGGATTGCGTCCACGTAGCCTTTATCCATCTGGGAGATCTGAACCGTGTTTATGTCCTGCAGCCACTTTGCATAGATCTGGAGGACAGCGAGAGACTTGGTGTATCAGATTTTTGTACTGTACCATGTTTCTGAAGTTTAACCCTTTAGAACCTGGATCGACATCAGTTTTATTGTGCTACGATTGGATGCATTTTAAGAGCATATCAAACCTCAGACCTGAGAAAATTGGTTTGATTTCTTTCGAAAACATGGGAATGAGCAATTTAGAGAAGTGTCTTGCAAATTGCAAAAAAAAAAAAAAAAAAGTGAAGGGGAAAAAGAAAATGGCTTAAATTACCCGTGGGGAAATGATTAGACATTAAACAAAAAACAGGGAAAAGGGTTCAGACTAAATTTGTTACCCCCTTTAACCGTATATTTAAAATTATATTACAGAAAAATATTGTTATTTTTTAATTTTATTTTATTTTTTAGCACATGCTTAAGGTCATAATCTTCTTTCTTTATTATTTATTTTGTTTGCTTATTTTCAGGTATTTTTCTTGTAACTTTTTACTTTTTGGCCGTTTCTTTTCAGGTTGCTCATTGTATCCCTTCCATGTTTTTGAAAGAAATCAATCCAGTTTGTTTAGGTTTCAAAGGTTTAACAAACTTATCTGACTGTTGCAGGCGTTCCTTGTGTTTATGGTGATGCTGCCAGCTTCTGTTTATAGACTACAACATGCCGAGTGTACGTTTCTGTGTTCAATGCTACTTGTTAAATGTGGGCATCATTTCGTGGCTCCGGTGAGTGCAAATGCCCTGATGCCCGCACACCTGTGATGACGTCTGTGTGAGTCTCAGTGTGTTTTGCTCCGTGTTTTGTGCCTACCTCGTTCTCTGGCTTGAAGTAGGGGATTTTGAGTGTGGTCATGGCTCCCGTCATGGCCTTCATGGCTGTAAAGATGTTCTGGTAGATGCATTTGGCGAAGGTCCTCCTCTCTTCCTCTGAGAAGCCTCGTCCGTGGATGATCCTCATCTGTCGGATGAATGTGGTTTTTCCGCTCTCGCCAGTGCCTGAGTCAACAAACGGAAACATCATAATAACTACTTATTATGTAAAATACAATTGTATCAACAGGGCAGCTGAGTGGTTATCATCCTCACATCAAGGAGCTCCACCTTTGTCTTTATGAGTGTATGAATGATGCGTACACTCAGTAACCATGTGTACGCCTTTTCCTATGTGGAAAAAACTTGTATTCTTGGTCAGTCTTCATTTTGATGAATAATATAAACTTAATGAGCCACGGTTAATCTTATTTGAGTATATAAGTTTAATGACAACATAAATCGGACCGGAGAAGCTCTTGGTACAGCATGTGCATGAACAGAGACTAAAAAAGTTGCAATAACAGAGCAATGATTCAGCCTTATAAAGAGTATAAAGAGTATAAAGAGTATAGAGAGTATTCCTCACATCATACAGATGTGTCCAACATCAGAGTCGAAACATCTGCAAGGTTCTGATCTCACAGTATCTTAACCTTTCGACACTCTTCATTCCTCACGTTTAAATTTAGACACTGAAGCAAATACCTAAACTATGAAAATGGATGAATCATACATTCACGCGTTGCTATTATTATACATGATGACATTCAAATACTTTCATATTGAATAATTTTCCACAGCTCTTGCTATACATGAACCGATATTTATAAAGTAAGAAATATGCAGTGAGGATGTTTGCGTGTCATGTAGACTTCGGATCAGACGTACACACAGTTTTAGCTGAGACAGCTGCAGGTGATATAATGAAGGACATACAAAATAAGTTGAAAGACAAATAAAATAGTTTTAAGGGTTGTTTTTTTTTTTCAATTTCAATATTAGTGTTTTTTTTTACAGACTACATAGTGTTCTCTAAAATGTCAATCAAAGGCATATTTATGAATTTTGTTTAAAATTATTTATAAGAGCTTAATTTCAGCACTATTTATTTCCATTAATTTCTCTGTTAATGATTGTTAAATTTTATTCTTGTGACGCACTTTGTAAAGTCAGTTTCTACACAAGGGCTATGAATGAATCATTGATCATCCTTCTGATGTTTAATAATAATAATGATCATTAAGATATAACTGGGATGATATTTGCAGAAATGTGATGAATCAGCAGTTTGGACGTTAGCCACAGCCGTGCGTGATGACAGCTGCTCTGGTGATGACACAGTAGTTGAAATTGTACTTTCTTTGCCGTATTTCTCAATGACGGGTTCGAGTTTGGGGCGCAAAAGTATTGATTTGCAAACAGATGTTTAAGGATGTTTCTACATCCATTTATGGCTAACTGTGGGTGAGGAAATTAGGCTTGTGCATCCAGTATCAAAACAACTGAGACTTATAAAAACAGAATCAGGCGTATGTGCAGCTTTATAAATTTGACAAAAAAGAATGTGCATTCATATTTTGGTCTTTGTGTGTACACACTGTTTCAGTGGTGAATCTACAGAGTTTTTTGTATCTGGTGCCAGCTGTTCTAGCCTCCTCCCACAGTTGGAAGACATGTAGCTCAGGTTCAATTTAGTTCTGTGTATTTATTTGCACATATATGTATATAGACAAGACAGTAAGAATTTAAAAAGTTTGAACATTGTGCAGGAGAGGTTAGAAATGGCTTTTCAAGATACATCTCATATGAAACTGCAATAATCAAACATAAAAAACGTGAACTGAGAACTCTAAAGTTCCTGTAGATATGAATGTTTGTCCTGAGACTGAACTGTACGTGTGATTTACAAAACAGATAGACAAAAGTGATTTCAAAATGTTCACTAAAGACACTGATACCTGTCAGAAGTTTCTCCACAGAAGCATCAGGTGGAAATATGTCTGGAATGAGGAAATGTTAGAGGAGCTCTAAACGCTTTACCTCAGTTTAGTTCCACTGTTTATGAGGATAATTGGTCTGAAATATTGATATGTGACACACACAGCAATGAACCCCAGAAGAATTACCCCTCAGCTCTGCTGAGTATTTTAGCGTCTTTCAGCTCATTGTTTTGGTTTTAAAGTCTACAACTTTAATGTGTTGGTTCTTTCATAAAAGCTCACACTGTAAACTACCTGCTCAGCACCAAACAGCACACAAGCTTTGCAACCAGCTGGAGAACCTGGTGAAGCATGTAGCAGCTAAAGAGCCAGATATTTCTCTGTGGAGTCGGTGGAGACCAAAGCAGAGCTAAAAGAAGAGTGAATTTAACGTGGTCACCAAAATCACGACTCTAGGTGAGCGTTACACCAGAAACACACCGGCTGCATGAGCAGTATGTGATGGCAGCCTTGCCGAACTGCAGCATGTTGCACGCTTGTGGTGTTCACACTGGAAGCGCTGCGGCTGTGATGCTTCTGCAGGGCTGTCAGCTGCTAAGTGTTTCCACATTTATAAGCACGAATTCCACTCATTTAAGTCGTGCAAGCTCCTGCTTTGTCACTAACACGGCTCTGCAAATATGTCAAATAAAATGCCTTGTGTCAGCAACTGATGGGGTGCTGCTGACAGAAATGTTGTCAGAGGACTTTTATTTTGAAATGGGAGCAGGAAAGTTTGAGTAACGCAGACATCTTTGTATTTCATCATCTCTGTGACAGAGAGAGACTTTTAATCTGAAGTTGAAGGTGGTATAGAGTCAACATGATTATCAAAAGGCTGTTTTTACTGTATATTTCTGCTGACAACCGCACACGGAAAAAAACAGCGAGCCACCATTTCTTTAGATGTGCCGCGGCTGACAGGCAGCTGAGACGCAACTGACAAACACTTCTCACACAGGGAGTGTAGCTGCTCTAAAGTGTTAACATGGGCACAGAAAAAACACACAACAGGTTCGGCGACGCTCATGCACTGACAGGCAGGTTTTTTTTTAGGGCTTTATTGCTGCTCTGTTTCTGCTGGATGTAAGCAGTTGTGTTTTTGTTTTTTTTAAACATGCCCGCCATTACAACTGTATGAGGTGATAATATTTGCATGAATTGACATTTTGAGATGTCGTAACAGGAAAGCACAAGCGTTAATTAATTAGTAGCAATAACATGCCTTGGAAACAGACAGCTTTTCAGCCCTTAACATTTCCACGTTTTATTATTGGTGCCACTGAGGCAAACACAACCGGATCGGTTTCCGTTTTCACAAGAGTCTGTTGTCTATCCAAATTTAGGTTGTTCCTCTGTCTCCTACTTGCACCAAACTGCAAATAACTTCAATTAATTCCCTTTGGTAGCTAGGGATAGCTACCCATCGCTGCCAGAGAAAACAAAAGCCCTATCCTTCTGTTTTGGTTACACAATGGTTAATACACTTCTTTGGTGCCATAAATCAAGCCTTTATTTTCCTGATTGCACCGGGTGGCAGACAGCATTGCATAGTGAAAGTCTAAAAGCAGATGGTGTCATTATTCCATTGCTGTTGCATTGTGCAACCGATAATTACTTTGTAATTATATTTTAAAGACAATAAAACTTGTCTGTGTCCACTTTGAGTGAATAGCTAGGTTCTCAGAAATGCTGGACTAATGTTTTGAAAAATATATCTAAAACAACAATAAACCATTAATTCCATTTATCACCATTTTGCTCACGCACGGCAAAATCAAAATTATTGAAGCTGAATTTCAACAAACTATACTGTGAGTCACGACAGCATCTTTTCTCAGCTGGCTCTGCAGTGGAGGGGTGAAAAGTTAACCCCGAGAGGAAAACCAGTAAACCGGATGTTTCTCTAATAGATGCATGTTTTCTCTTCGCCGTTTGTTTTCAGCCTCGGAGATAAAAAAGAAAAACAAATTGAGAGTTTGTCTACGCACACACACACACACACACACACACACACACACACACTCACGTATGGAGAGGTTGACTTTAAGTCGTGATTTAGTTCCTGTTTCGAGCGCCGTCTGGTGCTCTTTGGACGTGTGTGATTAAATCAGCTGCCTTTAAGAGGAAACCTAAACTTTTATGATTCCACCAAACACTTCCTGTTATTTCTCAACACCGCTTTCGAGGAATAATCCTCAAACAAAACCGTGCTGAAAGAAAACGCTGTCAACGTGGTTTTATTGACAGTCGTGTTCCTGTACACAAACATTTGTTCACTGTCTAACTCCGCAGTGTTACAAGAAATAAGGCTGGGCAATAATACAGAATTATTGTTTACTGTTTCGTCGTATTTCCCCCAGGTAATTTAGCGGAGGTGTTTGATCTGATATTTCACTAAACAAGATGTATTTACCATGTGAAATACTGCCTCTCGATGTTTTATGTCAAGACTGTATTAATTTTTACGATGTGGTTTACGCTACGGTGATCTTTGTTTTAAGTGAGGTTGCCCACCTTCACAATAAAACAATAAAAAACTGTAGGAAACCACCTGTACACCTGTCATATCAAGATGTTGTTATTGTCAAAAAAAAAAGGATAAATTAATAGTCAATCGAAAGAAAATAAATCAAAACATCTGATAATTGATTAATCTTTAGAGTCAATTATAAATTAAAAAAATAAATGAATAAAAATTAACTGGTTTCAGCTTTAAAAATGTAGAAATGTGCTACTTTTCTCTTTTTTTAAAATTTATTTTGTTCCATCGTAAGACACAAAAAAATAATGAATCCAACTTTTTGACGTGATTTTGCATACTTTTTTTTAATATCAATACTGAGAAACTGCAGGGATGATTAGGATAAACATTTTGTCTGTATTGCTCTGAAAGCATTTATAGTGAAGATTGCATCTGTGTTAATGACTTCAAAATAAAACGAGAAAATTGTAGGTCCGTATTTAGCAGAAAAGTTTCAGCTGGGCTGCAAGTATCATTTATTTTCCTCATCAGTTAATCTGCCAATTTTGCCAAGTTTCTTGATTTATTTATTTATTGACATTTAATTCAATTATTGTCTGAAATCTTCAAATTGCTTTTTGTTCAGAATCGGACTGACAGTCTTAAAGCGGCGAGACTGAGATGATGGAAAGAGGAAATATTTGGTCTTTTTTGTTAAACAGTTAATCGATCTAAATGCAGATAAACTTTCTTGATTTGTCAACTTATGGTTTCAGCTCTGGGTTGAGCAATATATTGATTTTATATTGATATCGTGATAAGAGACATGGCTTAGATTTTTGGATTGCATAATATAATGTGTCTTTTCTTGGTTTTAAAAGCTGCATTACAGTAAAATGAAGTATTTTTCTGAACATACCAGACTATTCTATTATTTGCCTCTACCCACTTCTCCCTATATTCACGTTATTGATGATTACTGATTAAAAATGTCATTTTATAAGTGAAAGCACAAATAATCAACCCTGTAATGTTGATATTGAGGTATTTTCTCTATATCGCTCAACTCTAATATCCCTTTTAATCCACTTTTAACACTCTGTCAGCTGGCTTTATCTGCCTCCATTTAAGCATCAAAAC
The DNA here is from genome assembly GCF_008729295.1 of Plectropomus leopardus. Classification (NCBI taxonomy): domain Eukaryota; kingdom Metazoa; phylum Chordata; class Actinopteri; order Perciformes; family Serranidae; genus Plectropomus; species Plectropomus leopardus. The sequence continues at coordinate 24,534,100 of NC_056465.1, forward strand.
AAAAGCTGCTAATCCGCTGCTGACAATCAGGTCAGTTAGAAAAGTCATCCGACCAGCTGTGGAGTCGGCTCGTAGGTTTCTGTGGTTTTTTCAGGTACAGCCAATCCTCAACCTGGACCATACTTTACATACTCACATGGTGACACATGCCTGACATAGTTTTCTCACTTGGCTGCGGGTTACCAAACAGGCCAAGCAGATTTTAATGTGCATAAAAGGGCGTTTCTTTATAGTTTCCTCTTGGATTTTTGGTTTATTTGATTTGTTTAACCCTTTGAAACCTGGAGCGACATCACTTTTTTTGTGCTGCATTCAGACGCCTTTCACAATGTAAACCTTTGAACTCTGAGCAAATTACTTTTTATTTCTTTCAGAAACATGGAGAAAAACTGCAATGAGCAACTTGGTAATAAGTGTCCCACAAATGGCAAGACATTTAGAAATTCGTAGATTTTTAAAAAATACTTTTAAAAAATCTAGGGAAAAAATACTCTTGAGAACTATATTAACATCTACGATAGTTATATATTTAAAATTATTTCACAGAATTATTATAATTTGTGAAAAAATTATTTTTTTTTTACTTTTCCGTAGTTTCAGGCTAATTATCAGGGTTTTTTTTGTACTTCTAACTAATTTCTTGTCATTTGTTCCCAAGTTTCTCATTGCCTTATTCCCATGTTTTTTGTTTTTTTTTTTTAAAGTAAAGCCAATTTGACCAGGTTTCAACGTTTGAATACATTTAGCCTAAATACATATTTTCGGGCCTCATGCTACCATTATTAGTGTAAAGCATGAACAAAGGTGCTCTGTGTGCAGTCACTGACCCAGCAGGAGGATTTTAATTTCCCTTCTCTCCTTCTTCTTCTGCTGCTTGAGGATCCTCTGGATCTCTTTGTCCACTGCGATGGTCTTCTTCTCCTCCTCGGACAGACAGCACACACACGTGCGGTGGCACCAGTGCCAGCAGCCCGCCATGGCACAAAAACACTGAAATTAAACTGTAATAAATAATCAGCTGTGTGTAATGAGCCGTAAGCACTGAATAATAAGCTCCAGTGTCCATATGATGCTCCTCGATTTTTACTCAAACTCACTAGACCTGTCAGGACTGTGTCTAACACACACCCCCGGAAATCTCTGACACAGTGGTTGAAAAATGTAATCAATGCCTATGTAAACAGGTCAGAGTTTAACTTTAAATGGTGTTTCACACCTTCAGGCTACAGTGTAACAGCAGCTCTTAAAACCACCTTGATTCATTTTTTAAACAAACTCTTCTTTCTCCAATAGAAGTTTAGGAGTTACAAACAAAACAATAAAGCTCCTCACCTCCAAATCAGTCCGTCACACTCTCTGAAAACGAGCAGGTACACACTCTGGTTGCTCCTCGCGGTCCATGTCCCACCGTGTCTGTCCCACCGCCCACTTCAGCTAACCGCGACTGTCGCTGAAGCGCACGAGCAGCGTCATTACCCCACTGACACGGAGGTAAAACAACTTATTTTCAGCCCACGCGAAACAACCTGTAGCTCGGGAAAGTCCACCGCGCCTACAGAGGAATGTGCCGCCTCTGTGGTCCGCTTGAAGACGCTCTGCAGCAGGAATGCGCTCTGGGCGCCGCCGCGGCAAGAGAGCGGCAAAAAACCGCAGCAGCGCCGGAAGTCTAAGAGTCGTGCCTATAAAATAAGAGCATGTTGTTTGATATTGGGGCAGTCAACTTTTTTCCAAAAAATGTGGAACACGCTACCAACCGAAATAAATTTAACAAAAGATACTAAGACTTTTAACAAAATGTTGGCTGAAGAAAATTTTTAGTTGTTAGCATTTGTAAATTTTTTTAATGTCATAGCTGAGTGATGTAGCTGCTAGTACCATAGATAATTGTGTCTCTTTTTTATTATCATGGACTTTAACTGATTACAATTGCATTTATTTATTTTTTATTTAATTACTACCCAACACTTATTAGCCCTAACTTTTAACAGGGGACCTTCTAATCTGTAACCTACCGCATTTTGAAAGTAGTCTTTCCCAAAACTGACAGTCAAGCCTTAAAGAAACTTAAAGATGATAAAAAGGACTAAACTGCTGGATTTTGAATACTGTAAAAAAAAAAAAAAAAAGCATCACATATGAATGGTGGTTAACCAATTAATTCCATTTACAAAGTACTGTACTCAAATATAACTTGATGATACCTGTACTTTACCCATGTATTGTGGTTTCAATCTACTTTAAACTTTTTATTAACTTTACACTTTGATATCAGAGGTAAATAATGTGCTTTTTATGTCAGTACAACAGATTACTAGACTAAAATTTTACAAGCAAAATGTAGGCTATGATCATAGGAAGCCCCACCTCAATAGGCTACAACATTAAAATTCTGCTTACACATTAATGCATTGTCCAGAATTATCAATTAGTATAATACATGAGATAACTCATACAGCTATTTTATGCACCTTGAGTACACTCTTGTGATGTTTACATAACTGATGTTTTGAATGACTGACTTACTTTTAACAAAGCATGTTATATGTAAGCAAAACACAGTGAACTGTGACAAAACATGTTGAATGAGTTGTATCCATAGTGAAGGATAGTGCAGCTGTAGATTTCTGCCCCAGTATGTGATTCATTGTTGATACTGACCACTCCTCTGGTATATTGTCCCAAAGTAAATAATCTGGTCACGAGTCTTGCATAACGTCTGCATGACGCCTGCATTATGTGAACAGATGCACACAATGTTGTTGGTGCAGCCAAAACCGTTGCATGCGTTGACAGCAAACTTGATACAATAGCTGATGTCTGACTATATAGCTCAGGATGTAAGTTCCCAGTTCATGCTGTCTTTGATTTTTGACACTGAGATAAAAACTTCAGAGTCTGACAGGTTATTGTGATACTCTTGTTTTTACAAAAAGGTAAACAAAACCAGCATGTTCACACAAAAAGCTCACTAAAAGAAAGCAAGTAAACTGACAAAACAAAAAACTGCACACCCCATTAAACAAACGAATGACAAAAAAAAGGAAGAAAACATATTCCAGAAAACACAAATCCAGCCATTAAGCCATTACACGTACTAAACATTTGCAGTTGTATTTCCTTTTAAAAAGGTAACTGTTATAGTCTTAGCAAGACATTTACTTTGTTCTGGGGACATGGAAATATTTCTGACTTCAGAATCAATTCACGTGTCTCGGAAAAATCATTGGAAACCTTTTAGGATGCTATTGGAGTCTGTTTTTTTAAGTTATTGTAAGAGAGTTTATCTCAAAAAGGGGTAAAAAGGCTAATCATTTAGACTGAAAATACCAATTGTTCATGTTATTTATTTTTTGTTGCATTTGATGTTTGTTTTCGCATGCAATTTATTATGGCCTGTATGTGCATGTCTTGCATGTGCATGCAAGCATAATTAAAAATATAGAAACCAAACCCAATAATTAAAAAAAATAAAAAATTCCGAGCTTTTATATATATATATATATATATATATATATATATATAAATAGAGATATTTCACTCAGTGGTGTTCTCTGTAAGTCTCAGCGGAAGTGCTGTGCCTGGTCATAAACAGTATTATTTTGAAAAGCTATCACCGGAAGTTGTTGTTCTTTCATTGAGTTTGATTTGACAGCTGCATGAATGAGTGATAAGGTTTCGGCTGCAGAGGCTCCCTGCTTCATATTTCAGCTGAGCTCGAGCAAAATCACGGACACACACAAGATTTACCAAATTATTATTAATTATAATATGCTGAAATGTTCAACTATACGTTTCCAGATTTCACCTCATAACGTTTTACTAGCTTAATATTGTATTTGTTGTGTGTGCTTAGTAGGCCTACATTTGGAAAATTTACAAGATGATCTGAATTCAAAATATTCAACTTTAAACACCATAAATCGTAAAAGAATAGTAAAAGGCTATACAGGTTAATACAGGAAAGCCTCTATACGCTCATTCCTGCGTGATCAAACATATCGAAATTCTCTTTAGGAGTCATACAAGAATATCAGAGTGATTTTTCACCGCGCAGCAGGTTATGAATCACCCTGAGAGTGTTTTCAGAGCAGAGATGAAGTGCACAACAGGTATTCTGTCGCTCCTCCTCGGCTGCTAGGCTTATTTGGGTGTCAATCTTTTGTCTTAGCCTGCAGAACCGGTTGTTCCAGACTTTCATGGTCTCAGATATTGAGATCACCTGAGCTCCGCGTTGTCATGGCAACAAGGTGAGAGACCAAGAGGGGTGTGTGTGTGTGTGGACCGAGGGGTCTGTGTAGTGTTATATTATAGGTGTATAAAGCGTAATGTATATTGCATGATGAACTTTTGTTATAGGCTACAGAGGTGTTGTGACTGTAAACCAGGCTGGCCCTTTGAAGTGTGTGTATGTGTGTGTGTGTGTGTGTGTGTGTGAGACATACAACTAATAGTTTAAGAGTAGCACTAAGGGCACATAATGTATCCCTGGTGGGTGTTTTTGCTGAAGAAATAAGTTAAATCAGTGCACTTGGTTCTTAGAAAGTCAGTTTATATGAAAAATATGTATAATAGGCTATTCATATGAATTATAAAAGTGGTTCCAAACTGGTGGGCCGCGATGTAAAAGTGGTGTGCAGGTCCATTCTAGAGGACCACAAGTGACTCATGAATGTGCCAAGTTAAAAAACAAACAAAAAAAAAAACACCCGACAACTTTGTTTTGTACTACAGTCAATAGTCAACACAGGGCTTTTTTTCCTCTCTGAAGTACCATTTTCTGTTTAACCTTGCATTGTGTTGTGTGTGTGTGTTCTTGTGAAATATAAACATTGAATATGTTTTCATTTCGTATGTGTAGAACTTGAACTAATGTTTAAGGAGAAGTCTGTTCCTGGACTAGTTGGGAACCACTGAATCAAAGTATGTTTGTGTTGCTGTGTTCAGAGTTTTATGAAAATACTATAAATGCTACATGTAAAAACTGTTTTTGACGTTTTTTTCATGATAGAAAATGTGTTATTACATTGTTATATATACATAGTATCATGTGTATTTTTGCTTAAACATTTTTTTTGTTTAACTCAAATTTCTTTAGGATTTCATACTCCCCCTGCTCTGGCGTTAAAGCTGTATTAAAAGACAATTTGACAGGATTAAATTGATGTTAAGAAAGCAAGAAATTCAGGGAGGGTGGGGGAGAGAGGGAATAACAATAAGAAAGAAAACGGAGAAAGATAGAAAGGGCGGTGGGGAATCTTGCGTAGTGAGTGGGCGTGGACTGACAGTAAGAGGAAAGTACATGCCTCATCCTTGAAGTTACGGGAAGTTTGAGATCTGTCATGCTCCCCTGACAGCAGAGGTGAATCTGATCACATTGTATAATTAGGTCAGTTCTGCCGGTGCTGTATCATCTTGACTTCTTACAGGAGCCACAGTAGCAGAGAGGCAAACAGGAAGCGTAAGGAGACTTTGTCCTCTGTCTCTGCTGCTGTGGGAAACAGACAATGATCAATGATTAATCTGACACTGTGACACACTGGAGACGATGGAGCGACACAGTTTGTCTCCTCTCATGTTCACTCCTGCACTCAAACTGATGTTCAGCAACATAAACCTTAAAACAAGGCATTATTGGTTTGAGGAATGCACGAAGAAAATCAAACATTTAACTTGCTCATGAGATTTCACCTCATACACTACCTACACTTTTTACCCGGAGCAAAAGCTCTTTACAGGTCTAATATGTAGGATTTAGTGGCATCTAGTGGTGAATCGCCAGATTGCAACCAATTGAAACTTCCTTCATGTGCCAAGCGTGTAGAAGAACTATGGTGGCTGACACGAAAATGCAAATAACCCTATCTAGAGCCAGCATCCCTTGCGATATTGTGCCTTCTTTATGCCGCCTTTTCATTTTTACACACAAACACTGGTGGCATCATACTGCCCAGTGTGTGATTGTAGAGAGCATGCTGGCATCGCAGAAGCAAAAGAGGCGTGACGGGATTGACATGTAACACAACAGCATCTGCCTCTAGTGTGACATTTAACATACGTGTTAGGGCTATGGCTGTGCAATGTCACACACAACTCTGTTTCTCCACTCTATGATGTACCTTACACACAAAGCGATGAGATGACATAACAGTGTGATATTCCCGCCTTTAACAGGGAGTGTAAAAGGGCCCAGTATTTGGTTTGTCCGCTCTGGGCTACTGTAGAACGATGGTGTGACAAAATGGTGAACGCCGTAGACTAGGACCCGCTCTGTTTATAGATATATATGGCTCCGTCCTCTGTCGGCTCCTTCAGTTGTTAATAAATCAGAATAGTTCACAACCTTTTTGGTTCATGACCTCATTAGGTAATACTGTAGTCTGTATATGAATTGTGAGCAGTTATACCAAAAAGCAATAACAATAATTAAAAATTTGTTTAGCAGAACGATATTTTTCATCTTTGCTGTCCAGTTTTTATCTTGAGACCCCGTGGTAGGTTGGGAACCACTGCCCTACAAGTTTTTCTTTTAATAATTTATAGACATACATATGCAATATATACAGTGCATCGTATTTTACACTACATTACAAAGGCTTTTACATAATATTAATATTGTCTTAATCTTAGAGAACTATACCTGGACAAGCGTGCAGACACATGAACAAATAATTAAAAAGGATGATATGACAGACATCAGAGTGAATTCCTGCACGATGGTGTCATGAGTTACAGCCTGCTGACATCTGAGCAGGTCAGGCCGTAATATCATGAGTCATCACTGAGGAGTCTCCTGATTGTTCCGACGTCCCAAGGACGAGTTTTTTGATATGTGATGTGCTTCATGCTTTTAATCTACATCATGAGATTTGGGATTTGAGCTTCAGAGAGTTTAAACTTTAAATCAGCAAACATTTTCAACTTAATATCTGTTTTAAAAAGAAAATATATGTTTAGGGGTTGTTGATTTGATTTTTGTTTATTTCCTGAAAAAACAAAGAAAGAGGCTCTGATAGAGGTCAGACAGAGTATTTCTTTTTATGTAAGGATATTTTAACATTTTTACCAGATCCTTAAATTCTGTTTAATTGAACCCCACTGTTGCGACTACATCTTATGTCCACAAGATGTCACTTGGCTCAACAGTGTTCTGCCAGCTCATTCACGTTATATTTAGAGTGATGCACTTGTGATTCAGTGGTTACAGCTGGAAAGAAATGTTTTGTCATAATCACCATCAAAGAAGACTTATCAACCATCCTGTCAATAACAGGATGGTTGATAAGTCGTTAAGTAACGTAGAAGAGGAATTTGTCATTCGTGCTTTTGTGAATTCCACAATGAAGAGTGAAACTGCTTACAAGAATTTTTATGTCTGCATCCATTTAAAACAAACAAACAAAAACATTTCAAAGTTAATAACTTCACTTTTCAGGGGAGGAAAGTAACTAACAACATTTACTCAAACGCTGTACCTAAGTGCAATTTTTAGGTTCTCAAGCTTTACAATTTCTAAGTTGCCACTTTAAACCCTTTTTGCATTTCCTTGCAATAAAATTTGTATTAGGAGGGAGGGAAGGGAATTCAAAAGTAGTTCAGGAAATCAAAAATCCCACTGCGACCCTTCAGAGGCCCCACAGGGTTGAGTATAGTACGAGTGTGAGACACAATTTTTTAACTGCATCTTGATTTTCATCCCAGCTTTCCATATAAACACAATAATAAGAACAACTTAGTAAGAAACCTAAAATTTCTGCCCTGCTGGGAGGTCAGAAGCATTAAATTCCAGGGGTGGCACTGAACTGCCAATTGGATTGGCTTATACTAGTAATTTGATATATGATGTATGATATTCAGGGCCAGACCTAGATTTTTGGAAGGCCTGAGCTGATTTGGTTTGCAGGATGCCCTTTTTGTCATGTGTGGCCACTTAACATAGCAATGGACCAACGTGTGTATTGTAAATATTAATTTAAGCTCACATAAATTGCATTTATACTGAGTTTTATGGGCATCAAACTCGAAAAGAACAGTTTACCGTTGAAGCTTTAAACACACCTATTTTGATAAGTGCGTATTTTTGCAGAGCCTACGCAACTTGTATAGTGAGCGTAGTACCACCTGACTCTGCTTAAGATATGTCAACTGTTTCTGGAGGCCCCTGCTGGCCACAGGGGACCTAAACAGCTGCTTAATTTGCTTGAGCGCCGGGTTCTGATGATATTATAAATTATATAATTATACAATGCTCTGATAGGGACAATTTTGCATAACAAGTTTTACTTTTGATATTTAAAATACACAATAGTCTTAATATTGTAGTACTGGTAACAGTATTTTTGCATTGTGGCATTGTTAATGAAGTGAAGAATTTGAATACTCCCTCCTCAACTGTATGTTGACAAAATTACTACTCACTAACTCTGAACCACAACAGGATGCTCTGCAGCCACGTATGTAAATGAGTTGTGGAAAGTAACGACATTTACTCAAGTAGCCCAATGTAAATACTGACAGACTTTACTGTTTACATTCTGCTGTTGTACTTCTACGACTCTACATTCCAGAGGGAAATATACGTACATACACACACACACACACACACACACACATATATATATATAGCCTATCGTTTTTGTACATAACTTTCCTTTTAATGAGGTAAAAAGTTGAATCTAGGACCTAATTTACTGACAGTGATTTTTATAGTGTGGTATAACCACAAAGGTCCTTAATACTTTTTCCACCGCTGTAACTGCAAAAAATTTAAAAACTTGACATGAATTATTTGAGAAATATAAAGTATATAGATGTACTATCAGAAACAAGAAAAATACTGTAAATAGACATTCAGCTGATTAAAGCTGCAGTTATTATAAGTGTTAAATGACTCAGGATCATGAAAATCTGTATGAGAACAAATTGTTCTGTTGATCTAGAGCTGATAAACCCTTTTATTTGACTTGATCTTATGTGTCACACTACAAAGTAAATAAGTTTTCTGTTTTGGTTTACTGGAAACCTAACGGGAAGAGCCACTTCAAATATTGACAGTGTGTGTGATATTACCTGTTTTGCTTGTTGACAAAGTGTTTTTTTTGGCCAAAGCCAGAGATATTGAGGAACGAGTATATTGTCACTTTTTGACATTTTGACATGTTTCTTGATCATTTTGGTACCATTTGGGCATGAAAAGCAGCACCAAGCTCTGTTGTGCAGAAAGTGGTGGAAGAAATACTCAGATATTTTAATGAATTAAAAGTATTAATACAAAAATGTAAAACTATTACTGTATCAAAAGTCCTACTTAAGTAAAAATGTACAGTAGCCTAAAATTAGACTTAAAAATGTAAAAGTAAATGTGTTTTTTTCACAGAAAAATTCAATACTCTAGCTCAATATCACAAATCAAATTTGCCTCAGAGGGCTTTACAACATATGACTCTCCAATTTTAACTAATTGATATGAATTTAGGTGCTGGATTACTTTAATTTAATTATGTCGCTCTATTCTGTACACATGCCATTTATTATATGTCTGTAAGTCCTGAAGAGGGATCCCTCCTCAGCTGCTCTTCCTGAAGTTTCTACCATTTTTCTGTTTAAGGGTTTTTTAGGGATTCTTTTTATTATATTTTCTTTTTCTTTTTTTTTTTGTTGCAAAAACTGGTTAATTCGATCTCTTTGGCCCACAAAGAGATCAAATAATGAACTGCTAAAAAATAAAAGACCACTGAAATATGCCAAGAGCTGGTGGTGTAAAGTAGTAATACTCTGTACAGTACTAAAGTATTTTTTGGGAGCATCTGTGCTTTCACCTTTACTTAACTACATTTTTTAAATAGAATGTGCACTTTTACTCCACTAAATTTACCCTGAGCATCTTAGTTACTTACTACAAAAAGGGGAAAAAGGGAGGAAAGGACAGTAAGACAGATGAAGGAATGGGAGGGAAAGAGTTTGTTTTTTCGTGTAATGTTGGCTCCTTTTTAAAGTGGTGTAAATGCCAAACAGAAATAAACCTCATTCTGAAAAGTCTGACTGTTTTCTTCATTGCTACCAGCATGTACTTGTACTTTTACCTTCAAAACTTGAGTACATTGAACATCGTAAGATTACTTTTGATGCTTAAGTGCAATAAATATCAGATACTTTTGACTTTAACTTCTACCAAAGTTATTTTCTGGTGAGCTGTTTGTACTTTTACTCAAGTATGGCTTGCAGGTACTTCATCCACCAGTACCAAGGGCCTGCCTGTGTCAGTGGGAGTCCTGGATCTTGGTAATCAGAAATCAGAAATACTTTCTTGATCTCCAGGGGGATACTGTGGTTTGTTACAGTCTCTCTGATGCCAGCATAGAAAAGTATAGCAAGTGGAAATATGTACAAACACAAGTAGGCTATGTACAAATATTAATACAGTAATAGTAACCAATTAGCACAACATTTAAATATTAAAAAAGTATAAATCTCTGAGTGTGTAAACAAAAATGTAAAGAAATACAATAATTGACAATTAGCACTAATATGTTGATATTTAAATTAAAATCTGGATAATGTGCTGAGTGTGTAAAGTGTGTAAAAATATAAAAAGTGTTTTCAACATAAAACTGACTTGTGCTACAACACAATGTATAAAACTAGTAATTTCAAAACATAAAAAAAATGTAAACGTGTGCAATGCTACAATGTACATTAGAGATATACATATGTAAGAATACAGTAAGAATATATACAATAATTTGTCACATCTTAAATATAAACTACATCCAAGAGTTGGAGGGATATATATTGTGCATTTGAATACTTGCACAGAGGATTGCTGTCGTCTAAATATTGCACCAAATATTGCAGTTATTGAGTGTGTCTGCAGACAGATGTTTGAATGCTTTTAGAAGTGAACTTGTGAAACTCCTGGATTCAGCAGTAAAGATTAACAGAGTCAAACAGGGATGAGCTCAGTGTGGCTGTGCAGGTCGCTGACAGGAGATGGGCGTTGCCCGTGCAGCCAAATGTCAGTTGCCTTCTCTGACACGCCTCCGAGAGGAAGACTCCCTCTCAAGCAAACTTGGGAACTTAACCATCCGGCAAAGACCCGCCTTAAACGCCCACAAGCTCTGATTTCATTCACTCTGCCTCCTGTCGATCAATTATATCCCAAGCGACGTCAGCAGCAGCGCCACACCGGGGCTGAGGAGTGGGTGACGAAGAGCCATCACCACCAGGAAAAAACACCAGGAGCGTTAAAATGCACGGACTACAGGGGTCCATTTGACTGTCAGATAGACGTTTTGGCATTTTGAGGATTTGGTGCTGGTGAGGTGTTTTGGTGAACACTAGCTGAAGACAATGAAGGTCCTCTGTCAGGCCGAGGTTTCTGGTTTTTAGCCAGTTGGCTGCATTTCCAGGGATGTCTAGCTGAGCTAATCGAGCTAGCTAACAGTTAGCCTGCCCATTTCGCTACGCTGGTCACTGGGTGCCTCGGACTGCAAGAGGATAGCTGCTCCAATTGGAAAGCGATATTTTTTTTAAAAAGTCGGATTGCTACAAGTGCTATCGTTTGTCGAGTTGTTGACACAGCGGGCTAGCCTTTGTGTTTGTTCAGTAGATGGACAGTTTGACGGGCGCTCATTGTCACTGCGCGGGCGTACAGTGTTGGTTTCGGGGCGGCTAGCCTTGTACTCGGCCGGCAGAGGGATTGGACAAATGTGGCAGCCAGTGGTGTCCCTCTGTCTCTGGGACCGAAGTTAGTAAATAGCAATTAAAAACGGTTTTTTTTTTTACGAGTATTATCAGGCTAACTAGCAACGCGGATTGGTGGAAATCCATTAACTTGTTAGCTTGGTTAGCAGCATTTAGCTCACAGGCTAGTTAACGTCACCCAAACTAATTCCAGCTCTTTCTGGGAGCTGCATCAAATAAAATGTTTTTTTTACACCTTCGCTTGCCATCTGAGATGTTTGCGGACATGTTGCATTGCAAATTTTCTGTGATCAGCGGTCAATCCCTGTAGCCTGAGGATTTACACAAGACTTTGCCTAAGCTGTCAAATATTTGACACTTGACAGCAGTTTTACCATCAACAAGGAAAGGCCAGAGTGTGCACCGAGCAGAAAGCCTCCCCAGCTCCATTATCTGGATATAACTTATTGCAAACGGCCTGTTGCTCATTTATTTGATACTTTGTGTGAGGTGTAGCCCGGTGCCCCCTGTCAGACGGGCTTTTCAGCTCATGCGGTGATGACTTTAGACTCCATGATGGCTTGTTGCCTGAGTGAAGAGGCGAAGGAGTCCAAACGGATCAACGCTGAGATCGAGAAACAGCTCCGGCGAGACAAGAGGGATGCAAGACGGGAGCTGAAACTGCTTCTGCTGGGTAAGTCTGCATGATCTTTCTGCTGGACACTTCATCTCTGCCTCTGATACGCACACAAACCTGCCAAGGCTTTTGATTTGATTGCTTTGTAAAGGTTTTGCATGCCTACCAATGCACCCACAATTGCACCAGCCACATAACCCCTGGTCACCACAGGATTTGTTTGTGATGTGATAGGCAAATCAAATTTAGGATATTGTTCAGACGGTGTTTCCAGTGTAACGGGAGCGACTAGAGGAAGAGCTGAGAGCAGACAGTGACCCAGGGAGCTTATTTCAGGATGTCTGCAGGTCCTTAAAAAGTCTCAAATTCAATTTAATAAATATTAGGCCTTAAAGCATATATATATATATATATATATATATTGCACCCACAATTGCACCAGCCACATAACCCCTGGTCACCACAGGATTTGTTTGTGATGTGATAGGCAAATCAAATTTAGGATATTGTTCAGACGGTGTTTCCAGTGTAACGGGAGCGACTAGAGGAAGAGCTGAGAGCAGACAGTGACCCAGGGAGCTTATTTCAGGATGTCTGCAGGTCCTTAAAAAGTCTCAAATTCAATTTAATAAATATTAAATGACTTGAAAAGAAAGTGCTTAAAATATATTAATACTTCTGCCAAACAATGTTTAATATACAATTATGATCTTGAAATTTGCAGAGCAGTTCTTGCCAAGTTGCTAACTGCCTGTTTTTCCCATCTTTTCAAAAGAGAGCAAACCACTTTGCTAAGATCTGAAAGCTTTAAATACTTGTGAGGGCCTCTGAACACACCACAAGAAAAGCGATGTCAATCCAGGCATCAAAGGGTTAAACGTTAATCCACAGAGAAAGGCACACAGTCTGTATTCAAAAACTGTGCCATTAAACAAGCTGTTGGGGCTTTATGGAAGTTGTGATGTCACATGTACTCTATGTAAATAGTAGAAACTGTTGATGTGGTGCCATAACAGTCATTTCTCAGCTTCAGTGGCGGTGCAGAGACACCGAGAGCACAGATGCAGAAGACCAGGTACACACATTCAACCTCAAAACGGCATACACCGTTGTGTTACGGTTTCCAGGTTGAATTACATATTTCCTCAAAACGATGTGCAACTAGTTTCAAGGTTTGTTTTCTCCTGTTTGATCTGGTGCCAGATGTGTGCCCAGTCAGCAACAATGTGTATATAAACCAAATTCTGGTAATTATTTTGTAATTAATTTTTGTTTTCATTTCACACTTTCTGTGGTGCATTAAACATAACTTTTCCCAACCAAATAAAGGTCCTTTGGAGGGGGACTTAAAGAGAAAGGCACTAAAATGGAGTGGTTCAGACAGAGGGTGAATACAGGTATATTCAGGCAGACAATATGAGAAAAATCATGTTTTTTTTTTTTTTTTACATTAAAGCATATAACATGTTCTAATAGAAAGCCCAAATGCAAGTATTAACCTGAAAATGAGCATCACCTGGGACCATTAAAATTGAATTTGTGAGGTGTTATTTGCTACAAACACTATATTAGTTTTATTTATCTGCCTCTTTAATTTCTTTTTTTTATTTAAACACAAGTCAAGCTTCTCTGCATGAAAGTCCACATTTCTGTTACAAATCTTTAAACCCACCATTAAACATAATGCTTTATTTTTTACTTTACTTGCACTTATCTATTGGCAAAATGTAGATTTAAGTCACTCACTCTAATAACATTATTCCTACATGAAACCTCCCTCTGCAGGTAACTACATTGTTTATGGATTACTTGCCTACCTTTATACTTACCTGCAAGGCCTGAATAAGAGAAAGATGATTTGTCCAAAAATCAGTCTTAAATATGGTTTCAAATATTTTAAAAGGTTTTAAAAACATTGAATTTAAGTATCTGAAACCTGTAGACGCCTTGTACTCATATACTATATATACAATTTTCTTTGAATGAAATTTCTACCAGTACATATACCACCTCCTTCCAAACTATCATTTAATGGAGAGGTGGACAGGAAAAAAACTCCTCAGCTAATAATCTAATCACAGCTTGTGTCATAGTCCTCTTGTTTCTCTTTTACCTTCAAGGCTAAAAAAAAAAAGCCGTTTGATTGACTGTCAGATTGATGACAAGCGTTTACACAAGACACGCTGAAGACCACTCACAAGACAACAGAGGCAGAACATTGTCTTCACTTCCTGAAGGCTCTTTACTTACACGAGGCTTGTTAAAGGTATCTGACTTCACGTCGGCCTCGCAGCGTAGTTATGCGATGGTTATTCAGGTTTCATTTTGGGTACTGTGTACCTTTGCTACAAGTTTTAAAACACACTACTGCATTAGCAAATGGGTTGTAACATTTGAAGTTGCTTGTTTAAAGTCATGTATCTACTTGTTTATACTGTGAAGTTTAAAGTTTCACATGTTTGTTAGTAGTCAGGACTTATTCTGAGATCTGAGATAGATTATCAAGCATGAGTTTGGTTGAGTAAAGCTTCTCACAACCAGCTGTCAGCAGTTCCCTTTGTTCCTGTAGTCGTCTTCCACATCCCTTTAGTTTTATCTGCCTGTAAAACGTGGCTTAAATAAAGAAAAAGAGTTGGTTTTAATTAAGTCTGCTTCAAGGGAGACAGTGTTCTCTTGGTGTCTGGTCTAGAAAAAGGCCTTTGCTGAGGTGGCCCACTCTGGGAAATAACTGTTCTGTGGAGAATAGGCCGTGCCATCCACAGACAATTTCTCTTGTTAAACGAACGGTAGCAGAGCCATTGTGCATTTTTGCGTTGTATTATACCGATGGCAAAATCTGCTATTTTGTTTGTTGCACATTACCATTAAGTCCAGGTTTAGTAGTTACTACAAACAGCATCACTAGAACTAGAAAGGATTCAGAATTGTGCTTTAAGTAAACTTTAGTAAAGTCTGTGCTTTGTTGTCACAAGTGACTGAATTCACACTTTCTGGTTTTCACTATGCTCGCTCACATTTGCAAAAACTACTTCCAACGCCGAAAGGAATCCTAGCTTATAAGAGATAACCGTTCTTGACTCTGTTCTCAAATATTTCACATGTATAAGACGTATTATCATTGTCGTGGAGGGAGCTGCACATGCTGATTGCTAAAAAAAAAAAAAAAAAATTGTTATAGCTCTGCAAGCAGATGTTCAAACTTTTACAAGCAAATACAGCAGTGGGTACTATTAAGCTTAGAATATGACCATAATAGCTCATCAGAAAAAGCAATTGAGAAACCCTTGATGCACAGAAACATTATATAATGGATGTCAGTGGAACAACTCGTGGGCCAGGACAACATCTCCATAACTGTCCTTTAACCCTGTTTGAGCTTAGCAGACCCAAAAACAACCAGTTTACAGATTTGTTTCGTGGAGGCAGATGGAGTCAAAATTGTGGATGTTTTTGACAACTTCTCATGGTAGCTTTTCAGCAGACACACAAAGTCCTGCGTCCTATTAATACACACAATGAAACGGAGCTTCCTTGCACACACAAACTTATTGAGTCTTCATCCGATTATTTAGTTCAGATGTTGATTTGAGCAATCTAGCCAGATGTTGAAAAGGCGTAAAATTGAAAATGAAACTGAAAATGAAAAATGAAACATACACAGAAATAAGCCGACGTTCTTGCTCTTCCATTAAAGCGGCTCCATCACTTTCCAAACATGTGGTCACACTGAACGTATGCTGTAGTGTTTATCTGATTACTGATCAGCGCAGCATGATCTGTATGTGAGAGAGCATTGATCTGTAGAATAAGTGTCATGAGTGCGAGCCCATGAGGGAGACTTCCCTAAAAATGCGGGGTCTTGCCTGGCGGCGGTGCCTTACCTCCTGCATCACACAGTGTTGTGTGTCTAATGTGCGTTCTCATTGGCCTGCAGTGGGTCCTCTCGTCACTTTTTGGATAAACCAGCAAAACCGTAACTTAAAAAAGTGTTGATTTACTTGCTCTTTGTCTTAACCCTAAGATTAAACCTACAGGATTTTTATTTGTATTTTTTGTACTTTCGCCTTTTTGGCTAATTTACTTTTTAATTGATCTTCATTTTTTTTAAATGATCATTTTATGAAGATACACTTAGATTTGTGCTCATTGTACTGCTGGACTAGACTTGTCTACAGATTTTCAAATTCTTTCTACCTGACTGCTGATAAATTCTCAAATTGGCCAATCATTATGTTATATTGGAAAATATGTACAATTAAATAATGCTAAAATATATTACCATTTAAGTGGACAAACTTATGTCCAAAAACAAAAATGTACCCAATAGGGTGGGTCTAACTACCATGCCCCTTCACTGTGGAAAACTGATGAAAGTGCACTCAGAGCAAAAGCTTTGACAGTCATGAAGTGCACATGGCAGAAGTCTGCCAAGATGGTTTTCTGCCAGAAGCTCTTTCTATTAGAAATCGACCCCTTTTAACCCATTCGAAACCTTTTTCCTAATCTTACCTAAAAAATCCTTTTCTGAAAGGAAGCCCTTCAGGCGATGTGTGTGCCTAAGCTTAAACTAAAGTGCATTAAATTGCATATAAAGTGTAAATGGGGCCTTTGATTAAGGATTGTTAGATACTACTACAGCATGACAGATTCTGGATTTTTGAGGCCAATACCATAAATGATATTTGAGAAATTAAAAAAAAATGTTAGAGATTTATTGGTTGGACTTTAGATACTTCTAACTATATTTGGCTGGTGAAATAGTCAGAGTGGCTTATGAATGTTGCTAAGCACCAGTTCCTTTGTCAACAAGACCTCAGTCAGTCATTGTCCGCAATAATCCGGATTTATGCAAAATAAAAGATATCAAACTGCAAGAATATGTCGATATTCTAGTAAGAAATAAGACCTCTCAGTGTGACTGAATGCAATGCGACATTAAGCACCGCTTCTCCACTCGTAAAATGGCTGAAACAGTTCATGGTTGGCACCTCGCAAAAGGCATCTGTTGACTCAGTTGGCCAACATATTGCCAAACATTGATTAGAAATATAAAAGTGTTGTTGGCGGAGAAACATATTGTTATTGTCCTTCTTTTCCTGCTCACAGATGAGATGGTGACTCATTGAAAGAGATTGATTTGGAAGACATCCTTCTTCCGTCCTCGCAACCGCAATTTTTATTCGACAAAAATGCTCAAGTACAAATTGCATTTTTGTTTCAGCTTGTGGTGGGAGTCTGCTGTCACAGTATTTGGGCCTGTGTAAAAAGGATCTAAGCACCACAGAGTGAGTTGTAGTGCACTCTGGTTGTCTCGCTTCATTTGGAACCTATTATGGACCTTTTTGATCCTTTTATAGACCTTCACGCATAGTGTAGCTTTTTATTGTGTTTTTGGCTGCATGTCACATCTTGAGTCTTTTCTCTACAGTGGCTTGTGACTTCTTCAAGTCACTGATGGATTTCATATTTTTGTTGCTGATTTGGGACAGAAATAATCAACTTTTACCCTATATACTTTATTTATTTTATTTAACCAGGAATATTCCCTCTGAGATTCAAAATCTCTTTTTCAAGGGAGTCTTGGCCAAGACGGCAGCATGATGAATTTCACATAATCCCCCCCTGCCCCAAAAGACCAAAAAACAACAGCAAAAAAAAGAAATTCAGTTCGGATCTTTGAAATCAAAACGGGGAAAACCATGCCCCTGTCCACCTTTTTATTTAAGATTTCGCAGGGTTTCTTTTGCTGTTGTGTTCTATTTGCTCTGCAACAGAAATGGCCCACCCGTGCCATTTCAATAATCTAATTTTCATCAGATTTTATAAAATAAAACATTGATCTAAAAGATTTATAATTACAGAATCATGAAATATTTGTTATCATTCCATAAGTTATTTAAACTAGGTACATTATGAAATCATTTGCTCTCTCTGGTGCCACCGTGCATTTACGTATGGTGTTGCATGACACATAAAATAGCACAAGGGCATCAGTACGAGCGTACAACGTGATGACGTGGAAAACAGAACCCTTTGCATTCTGCTGCTAGCTATTATGTTTTTTTATTTTAGATCAATATCAATCTATCTATCTATCTAGTATAGTATAGTATAGTATTATTATATGATGTGATGTGATGTGAACACAACACAACACAACACAACACAACACAACGGTTTTGCGCGACAACCATGGAGAAATAGCGGCATAATTCTGGCAAAATATCATGTCTGCACAGCGCGTAAGATAATGTAGCATAAGATCATGACTTAATGACAGGAAAGATAGAGGCTTTACCTTTCTGTTGCAAAAGGAATGAATGCTCTAGTTTTTATGGCTCTTATTTTAGATATATTTAAACAGGACCGTGCAAACAGTGATCCCCAGCAGCTGTTCGTTCACGCGTTAACAATGAAAGCTTTGGTGATTTTGCCTACTAATATTTCATTTTTTCAGCTGGAAATATTCAGCCTCTATATTTCTCTGACTTACCTGTGGTGATTACGTTGTTATGGAGTTTTAAACTTTTTTATTAAATGGCTATAGTTTGGTCCGATGCAGTATGAAATACTTATCTGTGACTTATAAGGTAGATTGCTGGTTTTGTGTGACGCTTAAAGGAAATTATTCCAGCTTTTTTCGGGAACAGGCTGGTTTTCTTCAGTGGTGTGGTTAGCTCATGCATGGTAGACATTTAGGATGAGGAAGAGCCCAGTTCAGAGGAGTGCTCTGCTGCCTGCTCTGCAGCTAATGAAAGTCACAAGTAATTAAATGTGTACAGACGGAGCCCAGCGAGCTGCAGTAACAACGCCAGTTTGTGAGCTGTCTTCAGTAAATAAGGCCTTTTTTCCCCCAAAATGTGGGAATGACAGTGTTTGTTAGTGCAGCCGTGTCGAACTGCTGATGTTGAATTTCAAATTAGTAGCTTCCCTAACTGAAATTGGCAGATGTGTGTACAGAGGATGTGATAATAAGTTAGGTTCCTTTGCAATGGCAGGAGACTGACAGTAATCAGTAATAAGCGCTTTCAATGAAAAAAATGTCTTTTCTTGTTATGACAGTATATTTTCATGTTCTTGTGATATATTTTTCTTAGGGTTATTTCATACCAAGTTATTCTATTATAACAAGAAACTCAATGTCCCAATGTGATTTATTGTTAGAAAGACTGAAGTTCTTTCTTAAAACATTGAAAAATATGTCATAATATTAAAGAACTCCATAAAAATATTGCGAGGAAAAGAAGTTATGTTGTGCATCGTGGCAGGAAGCAAACAATAACTAGTTACAGAGACTTTAACTTTTCCAGTGTGGATCCACTGTTGACTGAAGGTTAAGTCATTCATATGGATGAGAAACCTGTAAAACATGTACTAATTTTAGTACTGCACAAATGCTATGTTTATTTTCCTCTTCTTTGCATATGTGTTTGTACTGTAACACCCTTTACAGACCAGGCATCTTGGGAATTTAACTTGCTTCAAATGTGGTATTGAATAACAGAAAATAACACTATATTGTTAATAAAATATATTGAGTAATGGATTTTACAAGCTTAATAATATATAGTGTCATCTCTTGTGTTTCCGTCCTTTTCCTTAGTCTAAAATTGTGAAGTCAGCGTGTATGTTGAGGACCAGTCTCTGACAAATAAATTGCTGCACCTCGTTGTTTTATAGCCATAACAGCCAAATATCACCTCTTGATAACAGTGTCTAGAGCTTTTAGGAAACGCTGTTGGGTCACCAGGCAAGTGTAGGGTTTTCAGCAAGTTATCAAGTTCAAGTTATCATAGCAAAGGTGAATCGCCCGAAATTAAGACCAGCCATACTAATGTCAGAAAAAGGCAGTGCAACACAAAAATGTTGCTATTATCACTCTTATCATTATTCTTTGTCTTACTTGTATTTGGGATACATTCGAACTACAGTTCCCATGATGCTTTGGGGGATGTGAATAGTAAGTGTAATGGTTGCCATGGTTTCAGTATGTTATGCTATGGGTTTCAACTTGATCCCAAGTTTTTTTTTAGCCTATATTTTTGTACATTTTGTGAAAGAGGCACCATATAAATATCAACAGATATCAGCTCAGTAAAAACTGGTTGGGGGTGTATGACTCTGTGAGCATGCACACTTGGACCGTCACCCTCTTTAAAAAAGAAAATCTCAATGAATGAGAACTAATATTTCATGCATGAGTTAATATAAACACTTTCCACATAGCCTAATTTTTTTAAACCTTTTTTTTCTTTTTTTTTCAAAAATTCACAATAGTAAAGTACAGGAGTACAAATTTTGTGTCTTTTCAAGCAGAAATATCCCCCCTGTATTCCCCTCCCTACTCATAACAGCAAATAAATAAAATGATAAAAATACATACATAACTGTCAAGTAAAATTACAATTTGTTAAACACAATGTAGAAATAGAATTAAAAACAAACAAAAAAAAATAATTCAAAAGATACACAGGAAATATATGTTGCACCTATAAAGTAATACACAAGATTAACAATGTCAACCTGTCCATTTGACCCACTCTAGTCAAATGGGATAGTTTGTATAGTTTTAAAATAGGAAATGAGAAGCTGAGAGCCTAATTTTTAACTTTGTTGCTGATTAACTTTTGTCTTGGCCGTTGGTGGGCGTCTGTCTCCCCAGTCTTTGTGGTGTGTCCCGCACGGTTGTCAGCTTTTCCCAAGGCGATTCAGCATGTTGAATCGACATCGGACACAGCAGAGCCCGTCTGATTGGCAGATCAGCTCAGATCACCAGAAGAGAAACAGATATGGGGAAAGTAAACAAACGGCTAAAGTCAAGAGGGAGTGTGTTTCGAAAGAAACATGTTATACAAGGTTATTTTTCTTTAGCCGTTGAGCCTTTTGGCAGAAACGTTTCCTGGTGGTTTGTGTTATTGTGCACTGGTGCACCTTATTATCTTTCTACATCAGGTTGGGTCATTAATGTCCTAACTGGCTAACCAATGTCATCACACACTTCCAGTTTCCCTTTTTTAATGGCCAATACAGACGACCGCCGTTTGCTGGTATGGAGGGGTAATTCCTCTAATGCAGGTGAAGAGCATACGTGCCGTTGGCTGTCGTCTTTGCAGTCTGTTCTTGTGCAATTTTTCACACACAGACACAGGCGAAGTGAGGTGATGCAACAGTTGGTTTTTGCCGCCATTAGTTCTTTGATGTCGATTTAGTGTGTCTGGGCCTTTAGGCAGTTGCTAAAAAAAATAGTTAAACAAATCCTATCCATAATGTTTCTACATACAGCTCGACCATAAAATAGGAAATATCCTTAAGTTTTAAATAACCGCTCAGTGAAGTTGAATTCAGTATTATTGTAGATGTTGAAGTTACCACAGATACAAGTATATTTTGATGCAAAATAATGGTTACAAATTGTTGCCTGTTTATACATCTAGTAGATACAGAGAAACATTATCATTCATTTGGAGTTGTGTTTCTCTTTAGCTGCCTGATGCTCGTCTATGTTCACCAGCTAGTTGCTGGCGCGTATGTCTGCTGTTTGGTGCTGTGAAGGTAACGTGCACTTGGTTTTTAGAGCTTTTTGTGCTCAAAACAGTTTCCTGCCTCAGCTGACAGTGCTAAGACTGAAATGAAACAGTGAAGTCGCAGCCACAAAACCCCCAAAATGAGCTGAAAGACGCTACAAAGGTTCATAGAGCTGGTCAGGTGACAATTATCTGGGAGTTCATCTCCATAGCCCCTTTCAAACTGTCTGTTCAAGGCCGAAATATCACGCCATTATTCTGCCTTGCTTTTGTGTATAAAAGATATAATTGCTGAATGATGGAGCTGAGTTGTCTCATCTTTCAGCCAGCAGTAACATCAACATCAGGACCACAGACAGAACAGGTGTGACATTTTTACGACATGTTATGTGTGCGACCCTCCGCCGGGAGATTTAAAAAGCAGCTAGCAGCAGCTAGCATCTAACTCGAGGAAGAAGAAATGCTATTGAAATGTCTGCAAACTGGGTAAACAGTGAAGTCTAGCACCTCCTCAACCTCTGAGCAGAGGACGAGATCAGCTGCCGTATAACAGGGGCGGTACCGTTTGTTATTACCATGTTATGTCTTTGTTAAGAAAGTTACAGTTAAGAAAGCGCTGCCTGGTGTGTGTGTTAAATGTCACACTAGAGCCAGATGCCACAGTGTCTTTCTTGAATTCCAGCATGCTATGTAAAGTCAGATGCAGGGGCGGCATGATACCGCCATGGTTTGGTTCTGTGTAAAGATCCAAAGGCAGTGTAAAGAAGGGACGTCGTGGCGTCGTGTCTCTGTAAAAAGGGCTTATGAATGACCCCTGTCACATACCAGCAAAATAACAGAAAACATCCAAGGTCTGAGCTAAAGTAGCTGGATCCTTGATGTAGTTTTATTACTCACCGGTTACATGGATTCTGCCTATTTGGGCATTAAACGCTTTTGGTCGTGAACGCTCCCTATGAAATGTTTAAAAAAAGAGGGCATCTATCAGCTGAGCTGGATTCAAATCCACGACATCAGGAGCGCATTCTGTACACCTGAACGAGCTAAGGCCGCCGGGCAGCACAGGATATTTACCTGAACTCATAATTGAAATGGGAGTCAGGATGCTGTATACACACATATGCACACGCACACACACACACACACTGAGCACACACTTCATCTGTCAATGTGCACACCGCTCAAACAGGTCGGTAGTATCTGGGTTAATGAGTGTTTGTTTTTTGGCAACACCCAAGGATGTCTCATGCGTGGAGCCTACCTACGCCTATTATGGTTTCTCTTAGTAAGTCTTTCAGTAAGCCAAGCAGATAAGCCCCGTGTTAGCCATATTTATTTGGAGCCCTGTTAGCTGCTGCCAAGGTAACGGCCAGCATGGCAGAGTTTTGTAGAAATAACAAAATTGCAGACAGTACAGATTAACAACCCACACACTGAGAGTATAAAATGACCCAACAGACACGTGTGTGTGTGTGTGTACAGTGGCATCGTGAGCCATCATAGGGCTGCCCTGTGGCACCTCAGCTATCCTCATAGGCACAACAGCACTGCTGAAGGCAGAGTTGGCTGATGCCTTCCCGTATCCTTACTCCCACAGCTGTAAGTCTAACAGCACTGACTGACTCTCAGCCAAGGATGATAATGCTAATCATCACCCACGTGAGCTTATTTCCCAGAAATCTCAAATTGCCAGACTCACACAGCCTGACCTGGCACTCTGGTGTGACTGTGCCAACTAACTGCCAGATGGTTTAGCCAAATTCATATTAGTTTGTATTGAAATAGTTTTCTATCCACCACGAGAATCACATGCACTTTCAGTTCTGTTCCACTTGGCAGTAAATTGTGTCTAAACAGATCAAACTCTCGCAACCTGGCTGTACATCACAGCTGTCAGTGGGATACTTAATACGTTTTCATTACGCTGCTTAATAAATTACAGCCAGGACATCCAGCCTATTTATGTCTTGACCCAAAATGACTTCTGTTGCTCTTTTTCCTGTCAACAAGAAGCATTGCCAGCCACTGGTGATCCAACGTTGTATTGATTGCTGAAGGCATTTGGTGATTCAAGTTGTCTTTCAGGGTATTGCTGAAATGGTTATTTGGTTATTTGGTTAACTGATATTTGTGAAGGCTAACAGGTCATTTTCTTTTAGGCTTTACTGCTTTTCATTGTCATACTTAATTTTAATACTTTGGGTTTTTTGACAGTTTTGTCAGACAGAATAAGCATAAAAACCAAGCTACGAAATGTTAAAGTGATACAAAGCCATTTACAATTTCTCAAGCTCACTGTGATGTCCTGAGTTTGCTTGTTTTGCATAACCAGCAGTCAAAAACCTAAACATATTAAATTTACTGTCATAGATAAAAAAAAATAAAAATAAGTAAATCCTCACATTTGAGAAGCTGGAAAGAGAGAATACTTTGTATTTTTGATTGAAACATGACTAAATCAATGAGTAAATTACCTATAAAAGAGGATTAATTACAACACATAGATTATACTACGAGAGCATAAGACAGCATCTTATGTTAATGATGTAGCTCGAGCCCACAGTGGAAGGAATGGTGATTACCTCAAATCAAGATTAATTGAACATGTTACCTTGATTATGATTAATGAATAATTATTTTGTGTTTTTTGCCCTTATAGTTCACTGACAGAGTTTCTACTGTAAATATGCTCAACTTTTGAAGCTGGCCTTTTTTTTTCTAATGAAAGAGTGCATGTGCTATCTTTGTGTGTTTCCTTCAATTATTTTAAAATCACAAACCATTGTTATTTATTGAATATTTCGAACAATTGAAATCAAAGCACAACGCTTGGAATGAAAACGTCTTATGAAAAAGGTCACATTTTAGAACTGATATGAAAAACAAGTTCCCTTAAAAAAAAAGCGTTATCTTGAATCGTTTTCATATTGTGTAGCATTTGTAAATGCTTGTGTAATGGACAGCTGCTATGAGGAGGCACTTGTTGCTGGGCGCTTGTTAGTCTCTCTCTTTTTTTGAGCCATGCACTGCTCATATTTGGTAACGTGATCGTGCTCCACATGGTGAAACATATTGGTGGTTTTAACTGTGGTCCCTGTTTTTTCGCTGTGTTTATACTTGACTTGTTTTTGTTCGATGTCGTCTTCACTGAAGCCAAAACGTGTCCAAACGGCAGACACTGACACTGCACTTTTCTTTGATATAAGCTGCTCAGTGGGCTAAATGTTTGAGGTCTTCAATGTTGCAGACTGGACGGGAAGGAGTCAGGTGACTACACACACGGTAGTATGTTTTTAAGGGGACAGCACATGAACACACACAGTGGGGGAATTTTTAAAAAATGAAATAACTAACATGGGCAAGAATACGTTGGTCGATAGAGTCGATTTCACATCTCCTTTGTGGAAATGTATTGAGTTTGTCCCAGTGTGATATTGGTTTTCTATACACTGGGTAATGCTAAACGAGCGTAGTTTGTCTAGTTTTCAGCCTTTTTCAAAGCATTTGCTGTACTATCCGGTATGATTGAGTTTCAAAATGTGATGGTAAACCGTCTCGGCCTCGCCTGTTCAGTGTAAAACATACACATATTCATAATAAATATTCTGTAATGTTATGCATAGTTTATCTTAAATGTTTGTGTTCCCATAAGAGCAAAGTGCACTCTGTGGCCAGTGTTTTAGGCAGATAAAACCAGTGCAGTCTTAAGTTTTAAGCTGTTTTAGAACATTATGATCATTTTTTTGTCCACCTTATTTATATTAACGGGTGTACCATGCAATGAAAAATGCTGCAGATCAGCATAGAAGGAAATTACCTCCAACCTAAAGGAAAAGACATGGCAGGTTTTTATTTTATTTTTTAGTTTTTGTAGAATTTAAAATGATCTTTAATTATTATGTTATTGTTGCTTAATGAATAAGAAGGACTTGTGTAAGTATACCTGCACTGCAGCAGCCATCCAAGTATGTTTTTTCATATGTGCGCAGTCCTGAGCTTCTGCGCCTGTTAGATGAAAGATTGAGTTTCACAGTGTGGTACGAAGGCAGGACAGGTAGGTGTTCGTAGTTCTGCACTGTTTGTCTGGCGGCTCTGTTGGTTGAGCAAACTGATGTTGACACGCCCAGAGTTTCGGCAGTTATGTGGCAGTCAGGCCTGTGAAAGACTGCCCAGTGCTCCTCATGTCGCCGCCTGTCTGGCTCGGTGTTGCAGACACGTATAGTCCCGTTAAAAACGTCTCATAACGCCTTTTGTCTTGTTTCATGTCTATGGTCTATAGCAGAGGGTTGGGACTTTAAGACAGATGTTTTTGTAAAGTTTAGAAAAAGACTGAATTGTTCAATTAAACTGTGGCTTTTTTTCAGTGTAGTGACTGAGTACTCATGACGCGGTCTTAACAAGATATGAAAATCATATCTAGAAGTTGTAGGTCTTGTTTTATCAGTTGAGTGCCTGTCCGTGTGTGCGTACGAAAATCAAATGGCTCTGGATACCTAAAAAGACAAAAAGCTTCAAAGTCCCTTTGTATGTTTACACAGCAACACATCAGCCGTGGGCAAGTTCCCAACTCAGTCTTGGACTAGGAAGAAGGAAGTGAAGCTGAGGACGGCTCACAATTAGTTGAGGAATTGCAAACTGCTAAATGTCTGTCCAGTGGGAAATACTGCTCCTCCAGTACAACTAGTATTTTGATTAAATGAGAACCAAAATAGGCAAAATGATTAAATTGACATTTAAGTCCTTTAGAAGGAAAAGTATGCCAGGAATTTTCTCAAAACTGGAATAGAGATCCTGAGCTCTCTGCCCCCCTCTCTCTCTCTCTCTGTCTCTGTCTCATTTTTCTTTCAGCATAGATCTACATGTGCTCTTATAGTTCACTGGCTCCATGTAGACACATTTCAAACATTCACATGCAGCACAGGAAAGGCTCTGGTCCCCATCCCTCCCACCCCCGTCATTCAGACCATCTTTGAAGTGAGTAGATGAAGATGTAGCTGTAAATGCCAAAGGGACATGCACGGTTAGTTGGCAGGTGTCTTGTCGGTGCCTACAAGTCCATCTGCTTCATTTTGAGCAAAGAGAAGGATATGTTTTTAATTAAAGGCCAATTCAAGTTTTCTGAAGCTGATTAACGGGCCAAAGATATGTTCCACAGGCAGGTTATTTTACACTTGTAGGAGAAATTTAAATTTATTCAGACTCCTACCAGCATTTGTTCAGATGGTTTTTTTTTTTGCTCCTGTAAATAAACAAACATGGGAAAATTTGCAATAGCTATGACCATGTATATGTATTGCCCCTTTTTATCAGTCATGAACAGTGAAACAGCAGTCCTTTGTCTCATGAGCAATCTGTTCACAAAATCTTGGGTGTGTGAATACGTTTGGAAGTTTGGCGTCTTTTTGCGATAGGCCACTCATATTGCCCAGCCCTCTTTTAGCCAGTTGGCATTAACAACAACACACACCTTCACACACTTACTTGACCTCCTCGCCAAATTACAGCCTCCAAGGGCAAAAACTGTCTGTCAAAGGTTGGCGAAATTTTTGTGGTCAACCAACCAACCAATGCAGCGACCCATGCAGCTGCTGGTCAAACCCATATTTCAGCTGGAGAACTGGACAGAAAATGAGAAGCCTGACAGACAATACAAGATCTGTGCATGAGCTGTGGCATGTGAGGCATGCACAGCTGGGACAAAATTATAGGAGTGCTTTACAGTGTAATGTAACCTAGGAACTCTTGATAATACAATGCTATCTAAAGCAACTCAACAACAAATTACCAATGTATAGTGTTTATATATGTCCTCCTGTTAACAAATTGCAAAAATGTGCATAGATTTTAATCCACGGAGAGCTGAAGCCAGTGCTCGGTTAAACCAATAGATGATCAACAAAACATTACAAATTTGTAAATTTTCTTAAAGTGAAACTTTTCCAAAAATCAGTAATTTCAACTTCTTAAATGTAAATGTTTGGTAGTTTTTGTTATTTCAGTAGTGGTAAACTAAATATCTTTTTGTTTTGGATTGTTGTTTGGCCAAAATAATGCACTTTAAAACCACTCCTCGATCTGTCACTTTTTTCTGACTTTTTATAGACCAAATAATCCATTACTCAAAAGAAAAATGAAATGATTGGCAGATAATTTATAATGAAAATATTTGTCAGTTGTAGCCGTAATTTCAAGGTTGTTTTATTTTAAAGTAATAGATGTTGCTTTTATCATGTCCATCCATTTTTATAAAAGAATGACTTTTTTTAATATACAACAAAATGCTTTTTGTACTTGCACTGCTTTAGTGGAAGTGGTATAAAATACAGTACACTGTTAATCTCCACTGTGTTGTTCCTTCTATCCACCTATTTCTAATTTCCTTTTCTTTTATGTGTCCCCTGTGGTCTTGTCTCTGTAGCTATACATATAACCAGTGGGAGGAGGATTGGTGCGGGTGGACGAGTTCCATCTCGTGACAGGAACAGTGACATGGGAAATGAATATGAAACAATTTTTTATCTTTCTCACACACACACACACACACACACACACACACACACACACTGGCAGCTTCACACTGCAGCGTCTTGCCAATATGGAAATCCAAGTATTATTAGGACAATGCCACTCAGTCTAATTACAGACGGTAAAGTTGGGCATATAGTGTTTTTAGTCTGCAGATGCTGAAGCAGTCAGTGTCTGAAATAAACTTTTTGACTCACTGGCCAATGGGACTGGTATCTGGGACCACAGCCAAATATATATATTTTTATAAATTGCCATTTTGTGTCACAGGACCATTTATTTCAGTATATTCCTCTGAGTTAACTAGGTATTATGCTGAATACAAACTTAAAGAAGAGGCCAATTTGATGCAAAATTATTTTAATATATTGAACTTATCACCACAGCCTCAGCATGTGAATAAGTCCCCTTCGGTAAGAGCTGATGTGGTGTATATGTCTTGGGCTTTTCTTATGAAAAGTAAAAACGGACGTAATGCAGCTGCATTGCACTTTTTTTGACAATGTAGGAGGCCATGAATAAATATTTTTTTGTGGTCCAAACTATAGTGCCTCCATATATGTATTTTACAACAACAACAACAACATCATTATTATTATCATCATTATTATTACTGTCATGTAGTAATGTAGCAGAATATCTGATGTCTGAGTGCCGCAAAACTCTAAGCACTTGAGTTGTGCGTAAAAACACATCTGTTTGTGTGTGTTTTGTGTGTGTGTGTGTGTGTGTGTGTGTGTGTGTGTGTGTGAGAGAGAGTCTGACACTGATAGCAGAGGAGCAACAGAGCAGCACACCCGTAAATGACACCAGAACACAATAAGGACTCTCAGCCTAGTTTTTTATTTCATGACTATTTACCTACAAGGGTGGCGATGGTGGATAGCTCTCTGAGATTTACTGACCAAATGGAAAATCTACCCTCGTTTGGCGCATGGCCGGTGTCAGTTTCAGACCCTGCAATCAATCAGTCAGCCCTTTGCTGAAAGTTTCAGGAGCTAAGTGGTACTAAAGTTCCTTAAGTATATTGATGTTTCCACTACATCTCAAGAACAGCAAAGATTAAGCAAATTATACAGACAATAGAGTAGCAATGGCTGTCTGTTTTAGGTCATTTGTGTTGTGCTCTGTGACTCACTTTTGGGCAAGTGTGATGTTAGATCAGGGAGATTAGCAGATGTGGAAAGGATTTTTGAAAGCACCACAAACACAAAACAAATGTTTTTCCCGCTGTATATTTCTGTTGTAACAGTGTACTTTATTGCGTTGAATTACACATCCTTGATAGTACTAATGTCAGAGACTTTTTAGAAGCTACATGAAAGAGCGCTGAAGCTGTTTGTGGTTTACGTTGTTAGTGGTCTAACACCTTACTTAGATGCTTTGTTTGATTTGGCACCCATTTGCATGTTTCAGTTTCCCTTGGCTCACTGACTCTCTCTGTATTTCTCCCCTTAAAAAACAGGAGTGAAGCCTGCCTAGTAAATGTCGTTTAACTACATTAAGGAAATATCCGTGCCTGATCCTAATATCATTATTAATATTAAGATTGGAAATGGACATGGAGAAGTATTCAGATAGTTTACTTAATTCAAGGTAGCAATTCCACAATGTAATTATACTTCATTAGAAGTAAAACAGCAAACTTCACATGTGTGTGTGTGTGCGTGCGTGCGTTCACGTGTGCGTGTGTCTCTGTCCCTTTTAAATCACTCTTTGTCTTCGTCTCTAAGTTCAGACGTTTTGCTGGTTTGTGAACACACCACAGGCAGAGCTCTTCATGGTTAGTGATGGTTGAGACGTGGATAATTTAACTGTTGATTCAGATCGACGGATGAGAGGAGCAGCTGCAAGAAAAAGCAGAAAGCAAACTTTTAGACCTGCCACAATGAAGCATTCGGTTTCACTTTCATTGCTCCGTCAGTGCCCAGTGTAACCCATAGGTATATGTATCCCAATAGTGGTAATAATGAACAGCCCAGTACAGTCGTTTTAATCATGGTGGGCCGCTACAAACAAATGAAAGTGTGTGAGAGAAATTGGGAAGCCTAAGTACAGAAGAATTAACAGCTAAATGGATTATAAAGCAGAATATTCCCTGTCATACGTCAGAGGGTTTGACAGATTAATCTATGACGGTACATATAAATTAAGGTTTAGTGTGCAAAATCTCAATCTGTGACGTAGCTACTAGCTCGTAACCATAGCTGACATGGACATGCAGTTGAATAAGTACATCATGTTCCCTTAAAATATTTTGGATTAGAAATATGAAGTACAGTACTGAAGTAACTGTATGTTGTTACTGATAATGATGCAGTTAGTGCTTGCTTGCTATCGGATGATGTGCTGTGTAAACAAATGGCTGCAACCCAGGAACTCATCTCAGTTCTCTGCTCCTCCAGGTTATTTTTCCAAAAAAAAAAAAAAAAAAGTTCCTGGAGAAGTTCCTACACGACAAAAGAGCCACTAGACAGTCGCTCAGTCATTCAGTTCCTGTACAGTCCGACAGGCCTTCAGCAAACCTTTCCCAACACTGAGCTTCAAGTGGACATAGCTTCCTGTTTGATGTGCTTGGCGAAGTTTTAAGGAATCATTTACTTAGTGCTCCATTTTCCTTCACTTTGTCACACTTTGCACCTCCTTCCTCTCCCGTTTGTGTCTCTCCTTTGTTCTGCCCCTTTCAGCGTGGACGCCAAACTCTGCTTCAGATTATTACTCTTCATGTAAACCACAGATGAAATGTCTGCCGTGGCCTCCAGCTGGCGCGACCTGATAAAAAGGATCTGTTTCAACTCTTTTTTTCCTGGTCTTTGTTAGTTAATGGTTATTTAGCAGAATGACTAATACCCTGGTCAGTGCATGATGCGGGCAGAGTGACACGGTTCTCCTTCGGTTAACGGTCACGGACGTGTGATTGTTTAGCTTCTCCTCATCCTGTTCCCCGCGGCTTTGCTGTGTTGGAGACTTTGTAATTGCTCAGGGTCTATGGTACATGGGACCATAATGTATCAACTGCGTATATTAACGATTAAAAAAAAAAAACTTGACTTACATGACCACTGGCGATGACATGATGTACAATGTTGTCCAAGGGTTGACTTAACTCAAAATGATGTGTTAACTGTGTTTTACTGTGGAGGAATTATGCTGCGTTCACATGGAAGGTATTCGGCAGACAAACACTTTCTGGACGTCTCGGAAAAAACAGACAGGGAGCCCGACAGGATGGCAGGACGATAAAAAGAAACATGCATGACAGTATGTTGCAATTGTGATGCCGTATTGTTCACAAAGACTGGAATTCAATAAATAAAATGTTTTTTGTTTATTATTTTATGTAATTTTTCGAGTAATTTTCCAGATTGCCTGTTTTTCTTCTTGTGTGAGGGAGCTATATAACATCCAGTTATAAATGCCTCATGGTGGACATTTTTCTTTATTTGGCTTCAGTTGCTATTTTGTTACAAAAAAAAAAAAAAAAATATGAGCTGTCTTGCATTTGAGATACATAAATAAAAATAAAGAATTAAATAAACATATTTAAACAAAAAAGCAGGGATGGGGTTTGGGGGTTGGGTGGGAGTTTCAGGGAAATATATTTCCCACTTCTTTCCTTAAATTTAGTTTCCTGAAGCCTCACAGAAAAGGTCATTCTTTCCATTACAAAGATATAAATATATAAATCATATTATTCCAATTCTCTATGGATGTGGCATCTGGCTGAATTTCTTTTAATAGCAGCCAGTATTCCAAATAAATATTTAGTTTTAATATTTGTAGATCTTAAAAGGAAAAGACCAAAAAGGAGCTCATCCCACTTAAGTAAAAAGTAGTTCAGCTTTTAACGGCAATGCCGTTCACTGTAAACACTGACAGAATTCTCTGCAGGCCTCACCTAATGTTTCCATCCTGCTCTCATCCACTAAAATTATTTCCAGCTTTTCTGTCTGTTGTTTCCTTGATTCAGTGTGAACGCAGCAGTAGTTTCCAAATGTGAGTCCTCGTCATCACGTGACAGACCCAGAAGTTGTAATTCCACATTTGGTGACTATGTGAAATTGGCTTCAAAGTCAGGCGCTGCCACAGAAGGCTTGTATGATATTCACATCAGATTCTCAGGACTGTTTTCCGTTCGGAGAATGATAATCCCTTATCCGTGACGGGTGTTGTTTCATTGTTGACATCTTCTCCGTGCTTGTTGTTATAATTATCGTGCTTACATTATCAGGAGAGCACAAAGTTTCTTGTTTATGCTTTAATCACAGGTGTGTGAACTGACCTGAAAATGAAGCGTAGCACAAAAAACCATAACATTAGTTTCTGAAGAGACACGATGGACTCCTCTCCTCTTCGTCTTTTAACCCCCCCCCAAGTCTCATTAAAGAAAAAATCCTCAGCAGCAACAGTCTTGTTTTAGCCATGGGTGCATAAAGGGGGAACACAAACAGTTCAAGTACCCAATATTCAGAGGAGAATACTATGCTTGTGAGATTCAGATCTTAATGTGTATTATATGCTTTCATAACTTTTAATTCCCATAGGCTGAGAGTAGAGTCCTGGCTGAGGATGTTGTGGGATTAAGAAATGCACGCTGAAGTTGCATGTTTGACTGGGCTCTGTGGAGACGTACTGAAGCCTATCAGCTGGGCCTATCAGCTGGTGTTTTCTGCCATGTATTTATGAGTCCAGTGCTGGAGTTGCCATGGGAACTAGCTTTACCCCTCAGGAGTAGCTCCAGCGAATGTACAGTAGCTTGTCCGTGAGAAATGCTTCTGCTGGGTTTTCCAGTTAGGCAGGAGAACAATGGGATCTGTTGAATTAAGCTGATCATGCCTGCAAGACATGCCCCTCTCCTCTGGTTGTGCGTGTTTGTAAAATTAAAATACGCATGAATACACATCCGCACATTATTAAGCAACAGAGCTGATGATCTTTTTGATGTTAATTCTGTTTCTTTGCTTGATGATTATGAAAGCAGAGAAATTGTACCCTCTGTATTTTTCTTTTCTTACTCCCTCACATCCCGGTAACAGCCCTCCTTTCTTTTGTGATCTTTAGTCAATGAGAAAGTGAACTCTCCAGTGCTGTGTCTTGACAATTGCTATTTATGTCCCTCTCTCAAAGACATACTCTGTCTGAAGGGGAAACTCCAATGTTGCCTGACCTGCTTTCCACAGTGAAAGATCCTGTCTGGTTGGAGGGCAGGCGCTGCTCAGGGCACTCCTTCACTGTACACTCAACTGAGCTCTTCTGTCAGCGACAGTCAAACTTGACTCTCGTCATCCTTGGAAGACATTTCAGCTACTTTGCCTTGGGAATACCAGCTGTACTTTATCACACAGAGCACATTCCTTTATCTAATCAGCCACTACAGTTCTGTCCTAACAATGTGGCTGTAAACACTATCAGTCACTTGTGTTTTTGTTTGTTTGTATTCTAGTGTTTCCTTTTTCTCTTAATTTGGTATTGCCACTGAAACTTTGCTTTCAATATTGATTCACTCTATGGCAGGGCAGCGTGGCTTTAAAATAATATCAGGATGTTTTTAGGCTGTATCACGATGCACAATATATACCCAGTTATTTTAAAATGGCCTCTAAACTACTTTAAACTTCTAAAATACAAAATTATTCAGTGAACTACAGTTACAAATAAGGTAGCTACTGCCATAAAGTAAAGTTACATAAACTACTGTTATAATTAAGTAGACTGAAATACTGTTATAATGTTAAATAAAATGAAGTATTAGATTAAATGAAGTACAGTTATAGTAAAGTTAAAGTATTGTTGTAATTAAATAAATCAAAGTGGAACCCATGGTGCTTTTATTTTGAAGGACCCGGCTCATGTCGGGTTTGGTGTAGACGCCCCCTTGGCTTCACAGAGGACAGCAAAGTGATATCAGATGATGTAAACGAAATGAACGATATAGCATAATATGAAATGTTAGACGACATTGCACAGCCCTAATCTGATCTGTTGGACACAGTGGAGGCTGTAGTCCACCATGTGTCCCCTTCAGTACACACAGTGTCCCATCTGTGTTTGGCTCTGTGGATGGTTATCTTGGACGCGCCACCATTTTAGCCCACTACTTTGGTTTAGACTGAAAAACAGGTGGATTACTATCAGGGTTCCCACGGTCATGGAAAACCTGGGAAAGTCATGGAATTTAACACTCATTTTCCAGGCCTGGAAAAGTCATCGAATTAGTAGTAATCAGTAAGAGGTTTTGAAAAATCATGAAAGTTGTTGTGTATGCAATGAAAGTAATTGTTACAATAATCACCTGGGGATAACCGTCCATGTAATTTAACATAACAGCGCATTTATTTTCTGCAAGTAAGCTGTTGACATAATGTATCTCTAATATGCTTCAATTTATCATTTCAGCATTGGCATTGCAATGCATAATAGTAGTATGAAAAGACATGCTGTGTCAAGTAAGACAAATTAACAAGAGCAACTTATCTGCTGCTTGATACAAATGGAAAACGTGCACATTACATTTGTAAATGGATGGTGAGACTCCTCAGTGTGTGTGCATAAAAAAGTACTGTAACTGTCCAGCAACTACAGCAGACACAGTGATGTGGATGCTTTTCCAAAATTGAATTTTTCCCAGGGTCCTTGAAAAGTCGTGGAAAAGTTTTGAAATTTTGTCAATGGAAATGTGTGCGAACATTTTGTTCAGATACTGATGGCCCCCAGCAGTGTATATTCAGTCCCAATTCCTCAAATACTGACACTTGGTCCTTCAGCCTTTGTTCTCTGATAACAGCGCACTAAGGTTCCCTAAAGGCTGTGTACGAGACGCAGCGAGCGACGTCATCATTCTATACTCCAAGCAACTGACATAGTATAAAGAGCGAGAAAATCCACTCAGGGCGTGGTGGTCATGGGTTAAACAAACACAGGACTTTCATTTGGAGACCGCTGTCCCTTGTGAAACCAAAAGTCAACACTGACTTATTTTAACTACGTAGGGTTATTGTTAGGTGACTTATGTAACGTGATGCATGTGTAATAGGTCAAGTTATCCTCTGTTAATTAAAAACACTTATTTTATCAGTAACTTATTTTAAGCCAAACTATGATCCTCTATCTAAATCTTACCAAGTACTTTTGTTGCCTAAACCTTAAAACAAAGAAAACCTACGTTGGTTTCAGTTTATATTTAAAGTCCGGGATGACAAAAGTTTATTTTGAAAAGACAATATGCATGTAATAGTCTGTTCCTGAGCATCCAAAACTGACGCTGTATGGGGATTTAAAGCGTCACAGTTTGACGTATACGGCCACTGAACAAGCTTTGGTATTTGAAGAGTTAGGAGTGAGAATGTGCCGACCCCAGACCATGAATCCTACTAACTTTTCCTCGAGCCCAACCATGAGGTTAACATGTGACTTTGAGTGACTTACTGAAATTTGAATTTGTCCAATACTTTGGTTTACGACTAAATACTAAAATGAATGACCTTCTCATGAGCTTTAGCTGCACTGTCTGTTTATTATTAATTCTCAAATGTTAGCATGTTAACACACTGAACAAAGACAAAGATCTATTTATAGCCTCACAGAGCCTCCAGCATTGATGAAGGCTGTTAGTGTTATTTCACCTGCCAGCAAGAAGCTTCAGTTCACTTCAGGGATAAAAGATACAGAGATCCGTGCTGTCGATCCTGTGCTCCTGTGCAGGGCATACTGTTTGGGTGATGCTCTTAAAGGCTTAATATACAGCAAAAAAGACTTGCATGTAGTTCTGTTTATGCTGCGTCTACATGTATGGATATGTTGATATTTTAGTTTGCATGTACCGTCTGTGTGGTAATTGAGATTAAATGCAACTTTAAAATGTCAATCAACATAGCAGACATTACTAACTGAAATTAAGATTGCACGATAATATTGGCACCTTTTAGTATTGGCAGATATTGTCTTTAAAATGAAATATCGGAATCGGCCAACATGCTGATTTCTGCCGATAGCACAATTGACATTAACACTGACAAAATGAACATGTACAAAACATCAACCTTAAGCTGAAGTATTACCATATTTTGCACAATGAATGAATACTTCTGCCACTGAAAAGCATTGCATTTCACGCCATCATGATAAGAGTATACACAATATGATGTAAATTTCACTACAGAAAAGGCCTGATGATCACTAAAATTAGTTTGGGGGGAAAAATGTCCGTATATCGGCCAAATAAGTTGTTATATATCAGCATGTGGGATATCAGCAAAAAATCCAATATTGTGCATTCTTGATTTAAATCAAATGTGTTTGGAATTTCTAACTTTTCAAACAACACACTGTCAGCAATATAAGGGACATCACTGTTTTAACGTTTGTTGGGCACTTTAAATGCTTTAACAAATAATTCAAACTGTAATTTTTTGGTTTGTAGAAAAAGTAATCTGTTTATTACTTCACATGATAGGTAATAGTTTTCAGTAGCAGCTCCGGTTGAGATGAGTGAAATGAAGACGAAAGTGAAAGGTAGAAACGACAGAGAATAGGTGTTGCTGAAGCTGCAGTGACTCAGACGTGAATGTTGGGAGAAGTGAGATGGAGAGATGAGTGGTGGAGAGCTCGAGCAGGGATGTAGAGGAAGAAAATAGGTGGTGGAATGGGGGTGGAAGAGAGAAGGATTGCTCTAGAGGGAGAGCTGCATAGTGAAAAAAAGAGGCTGATTTTGGGTGAGACCGCTACCTGCCTTGTCTTTTAAATGTTTCTCTTTGGTTGGTGACCACAGTGTTCAGTCCCTGATGGTTTCATCCTGACTCTGGCGTCCCCTCTGTCCCTGAAATTGTCCTTACAGATACAGAACCTGGAAGCTCTTGTGGGAAGCTAAAGGTCGTGAGAGGGATCTGTGGATTTTCTTTATCTGCATGTGCAAGCAAGTTTCCTTCTCTATGACTTGATCTTTCAGGTTGTTTATGCACTTGTGCACATGCATGGTCACTGTGACACAAAACTGGAGAAGTGAACTCAGTTTACCCGGCTCTTTGTTGAGCTGAGGTGAGCCGTGCAGCCCTCATGCGGTTACTCTGGGCTGCTCCACTAACCCAGACAGTCAGTCGGGCCTCTGTGCTAACCCTGGCCAAAACAATGATTACATTTCATTGTTAGAGTGCACATTTTGGGACACTAAAACCAAGATGACCAAGATTTTTTTTTTTTTTTTAAGATACTGATAAGATTTTACTGTTTTTAATAGAACGAAGACATAATTTAACAATAAGGGGACCAGGAGCTGGCACGATATGGAAGAATGGCAGGTTCAGCTGAGCCTCCTGTACTGGTAAAACACAGAGACTGAGTTGGCACTGAGGTCTGGCCCGCTGCCTGGGGGCATGATGGTGTGGATTCCTTCACTGCCTTGTGTATCAGCAGCAGGATTGAGGTGGACAGACAGGGTGAGCGTGTCGCACGGAGTTTAGTACCACAGAAATATGGCTTTATATGAAAAGGCTACAATTTGACCAATTTAGAATTATGCTTTGCTGAGAACAGTTTACTGACTGTTTGCTTTCAGAAATACATTTGCTGACTGAATTAATGTTGAAGAGCTACTGCTACTGTGATGTCGTCTGTTGTATTTTTAATTGATTTGTTTGATGAGGGTGGATGGATTAGAGCTTGTCTTTGGGTTTTGTGATGTTGCCCTTTTTTTTTTAATGTTTGAATCCACTACTGCTAAACTTCAGTGAGGAGGTCTCACATCACACTCTCTTTAATGTTCCAAATTTATCTGCACACCATAATTATCACTATGTCTTAGTTTTTCATCTGTCTCCAGTTGTCAGCACTAGAGGATTACTCTATAACTGTCTTTTCTGGGTCATGACCAGTGTGGGGAGAAGACTGTCTCACCTTCTCACACTGTCAGCAAGTTCCTCTCTGCATTATGATTAGGGATGCATCCATTTTTCGGCCGCACATCAGTATCAGCCAGCAATGGCTTGGTTCAATACCACTGGCCTATCGGTAAATAAGATGGCATTCGTCGATGGCTGTGGACGATGTTTTTCTGTTGTGTCACATCTATTTTGTGCAGGCTAAAAAGCAGTTCCAAAACTTGACAATAGAAAATGTGTTGGGAAAAAAAAAGAGATATTCCCAGGAAATTTTTCAGGACAAAAGAACGCAGTAAACTCCCCATCGTGTTGTCAGGGGACACACAGTATTGTTCCCCTGATTGTGCTACATCGGGGGAAAAAAAGTGTTAAAATCAGCACGAAGAGAGCCAGATAGCGTTGGCTGTTAGCAGCCAGTAACAGCTGACGGAGGTTGCATTGACATTATGATGCGTTTAAGGTTTATTTAGTAATAATGATAAATTATAACAAACTCATGTTGTGTTCAAATGTAATCTCATAAAATGCAGTTTTTGGAGAAAAAACTTAAATAAATGTAGTTGTTTGAAATAGGAATTTGTTGGTGTTTTCACAGCAATATTAAAGTGCATATCAGAGAGGAAATCATTAAGGACTTAAAAACTGGTTTATAATTAAGATTTATTTGTTTTCCTGTCAGGGGGAATAAATAACAATAAAAACTAAATAAGCAACAGTTACAAAAAAAAAAAAAAATCAGTATCAGCTTTCAGCCAAATTATTATTTGAAACATATGTATTGGCATGCTCAGAATTTCACAATTTTTGCATCCCTATTTATGACCTTTTTCCAGCTTTTGGCTAACCTCCTGTGTCTTTTGTCTTCCTCTCAGGTACTGGAGAGAGCGGCAAGAGCACCTTTATCAAGCAGATGAGAATAATCCATGGGTCAGGCTACACAGATGAGGATAAGAAGGGCTTCACCAAACTGGTCTACCAGAACATCTTCACCTCAATGCAGGCCATGATCCGTGCAACTGAGACACTCAAGATCCCGTACAAGTACGAGCAGAACAAGGTGCGTACTGTTAGGGTGTTATCTATCTAATCTTTTTTCCACATGCAAATATTTTGTGAAACTTGTTTGAAAGGCACATATATCGCTGACCAGCTATTGAAATTACTAACTCATTGTAATGGTTAAAGACCCTGAAAGCTTATTTTCTCAAAAAGTTTCTTACTATGAATAATTGGATCCTACAAGTCAACATTATTTTCTGCAGTGGTTCAGAACGTTTTTAACATTTGAGGTTTATAAATGTCTTTTTTTCTCTTTCTTGCTGGTTTGGTGGGCAGGGCTCATTTTGGATTTTATCCCATTTTAGATATGTTTGATTTAGAACCTGATATGAGAGTTGGAGCCTTGTTTGGTTACTGTCAATGAAAATCTTAAAAAAACACACCCACACAGTGTGGAGTTAAAGAGAAGTTATTAGATATCTGCAGTCTGTTCTTTCATCTCTTCTTGAGGCTACGAGCACAACTCACTGAAACTTCTGACGTAACTGTCAGTTGACCAGTTGCATTGTAGATAATACAGGCTATAGTGTTGCTGCAGTGATTTGATCACTTTTTTAAACTTTTATAACATTATCCCTTTCATTTATTTACTTATGATTTAAGGATCTCACCTTAACTAAGCTAATGTCGACAAAATACTTAAAGGGCATGATCACACGTACAAAATTAACACCGGCGAATATTCTCCTCCCATTCGCCTCCATTTAATGCTAGCAAAGGGACAAATTGCTTCCAGTGACAAAACAAATTCTTAAGGCCTTTGCACGATTTTTTTTTCCGAAATTGTTGCATGTCTAAAAACAAATACAATCTGAAACTTTCATCCGTCATCAAAGTTTTCGGAACGGGTATGACTTTCTGTGTTTTTCGCATCCGTCAAAAGCTTTTAGAGAGTTGTTTGACCAATTAACTGAATAAAATGTGGCAGCAGGACACATCTGCAACAAGACAGAGGAACGGGTCACACACAAGACAGCAAGGGAGATGTGTCTCGTGTTGTGAATTTTCGCAATGAATATAACAGTAAAACGCATCAAACTCAGTGTGCAAGGTCTCTGTGCGCAACATCTCTTTTTTGTTTTGTTTTTTGCAAATGTATCTGAAAAGAAAAAAAACAAACTCAGTGTGCATTTATGGTTGATTTGTACTTGACAAGCAGACAGAAGTTCAGTGTCTACTTAATGGACATATTACTTCGTTCAAGCATCAGAGTCCACTTTCTATCAAAATGTGAATTCTCATTCAATCTCCTCTGAAACATCTGCCCACTGTTGTCAGCAAGGCCCGTAACCAGTGCTTAAATCTCATGCAAACCACATTAAATTAATCATAAATAAATAAACTGTGACTGAACACAGTTAACATACTATATATTTTTACAAATGGGGTTATATATGTATATTGAACAAAAATTTAAATGCAACTCTTTTGTTTTTGCTCCAATTTTCTCCATTTCTCCTTTTCAAAGATAATCCATCCACCAGCCAGGTAAGACATGTATACCTCCAGAAATATAGCACTGTAGAGGTAGTAAAAGTGCCAGTTTAGAAAGACATCATATCCCCCCAGACTTTTTAGTCATAATTTACCAAGAAAGCACCTGATGCCACCCACTTAAACATTTGGAGGCTAACACTTGTGAATTTCTCTCAATTGATTTTGCATAACAGCCTCAGTTACTAAATTGGTATGTCTTTAAAATTGTGCTTTTCTGCTGTGCTTCTTGTTCCCACAGAATAATGCCCAGGTTGTGCGCGAGGTGGACGTGGAGAAGGTTTCGTCATTTGAGCAGCCGTACATCAGTGCAATAAAGATGCTGTGGGCTGACCCTGGCATCCAGGAGGCCTATGATCGCAGGAGAGAGTACCAGCTCTCCGACTCAACCAAATAGTACGTCTGCAATCTATTAATCTGCTGAAATGACTGATAATTTGCTTTATGTGTAGATGTGGAGAAGCACTATCACTTTGTAACTGTGACCTTCAAGATATCTAATGTGATGTAATGAAACAGCTAAATAACCGTTCCCATAGTGTCGACACGAGGGACGAAATGCCAGACACATTTAAAAGATGTTAATAGACCATTTTCAGCAGTTATGTACTTGTGTTAACATGCTCTAGACTGGTGGAAGGGGAAAGAGTTTAGACAGATGGAGAGTCGGGGAAAGGAGGAAATGTTGGCAACTGCCAATGATTTTGAAGCGTATTTCTGCATCAGTCTATTTCAGGCTAATATGGCTCCTTAAAAAGTTGAGGATTTGGAAATAAATTTAAGCTTATATGCATATATTTAAAGATTAATTAGCGTATGAACAACTGCTTGCTCAATCTCAGAACCCATCAGCTTGTTCTAATGTCGATAAAGCTGCGGGGGAACGGCCAGTGTTTTTAGGGCTCCAGTGAAGCCAGCTATTATCCGTGATATGGATAATAGCTGGCTACACTGTCAAAACACACTTCCTCCTTTATGTGCTAGTCATATCGGCTGACCTCTTTAAACAGATATGTTCACATTAATAAAGATAAATAAAAAAAGAACTCATAAAAAGCTAAATTGTCATCAGATGGGTTCCAAGATTGCATTTCAGCTAGTGCGTCCTGCCTCTTTTGCTCCCTACATGGAATGCTTACCTGCATGCACCCACTGCCCACTGTAATGTGATTGGTCAGTCCCACTCAGCATACACACGGAAACCCGAATGCTTCCAATATCAAAACCCTGTCCTGTTACCTTCAGATTCTGCATTCATATGTAGTAGGGGTGGGCGATATATCGAATATACTCACTGTATCGTGACTTGTTTCATGTGAGATATGTGCATTCACTACATTGCAAACATTGAGTATAAATTGTCACAGAATTTTTTTAAGCCACCAACATGAGACTCTTTGGCGTTATGGCTCTCTCACTCTCTCTTATGGCTCTCTGCATCTTACAGAAACACACAAAAAAAGCCTCCCAAACATGATATATCACAAACACTCCTAAGCCCACCCAGACCACTTTCTCCTGAGAGATGGTGTCAGAGCTGGAAAGGCTTGTGTGAAGAAGTCATCACGTTTAACGGCACTGTGGTAAAAAATTTATGAGTTAAACGGAAGTATGAGAGGGTGAGATGTGTGTTTTTGTATCTTTAAGGCTCCAGTAGGCGACTACTTAGTTGCATTTTGCAACCATGGAGCACCAGTGCGACTTGCAAATATTATTAATATGCAAATGAGAGAGATGTTCATTTTATGCTCAGTGTAGTCTTTATGTTTAGACATTGCGGCAACAGTAACTTTCTGCTCACTGCTAACTGTTGACTTGAAGCTTCGCATTCACATCAAAAACATCAACACTTCCGGTCTGAGTACGAGTCGGGTGCTTCAAAATAAAAGCACCATTGGTTCTGCTTTGATTTTTTTAAATTACTGCAGTATGTTATTTGACTTCATTAGAACAGTATTTTATTTAACTTTATTATAACCACTCTTTAGGTAACTTTACTGACAGTACTTTATTTAACTTTATTATAATAACACTTTAAGTTTATTATGACATTAGCCACTTCATTTTCACTGTAGTACATTTCCTAATCTTGTATTTTGAGGAGATTTCACAATATCAAAATATATATTGCGTATTGCGATGTAGCCTAAAAAATATTGCAGTATTATTTTTGAGCCATATCACCCAGCCCTAATATGCAGACATCTGTTCACAGAGATTATGTATATTTGTTTGAAAGTTGTTTTTTAATTGTATGTGTTTTTTAGCAGAAAGCTGTGTTCTGTGTTGAGTTACACATCTGCATGTGGTCTTGCACTGTTGAAACTGGTGGTTTTGCCCTCGTTTTTTTCTTTGTCATATGTTCCCTCCCCTTCCACAGTTACCTTAACGATTTAGAACGAATAGCAGCAGCGGGGTACGTGCCCACACAGCAGGACGTGCTGCGGGTTCGAGTGCCTACCACCGGCATCATTGAGTACCCATTTGACCTGGAGAATATTATCTTCAGGTACTGGTGTCAAGTGCTGCCGATGATGTCACTGGTTGGCTAGCTGCTCGACAGTTTGTCAGCCAGTTGGAAACCGTCGATGCCGCTGTCTCCATCTACCCTGCGCTGCACAGCAGGGCTCAGCACTTTAACACATCCCTGATGGTACACTCTCAAAGACTGGCCTCAAGAACAGCCCCCCCTCCTGTCAAGACTCTTTAGAAAACAGTCATTTTTATTTTCACCCAGGCAGTCAAAGTTGGCCTCTTGAGTGCTAAATCATTTTTTTGGAGTCGAGTTAAAAGTTCCCTCTTCCCCAGACTCTCACAGTATGCATTGTGAGGAGAAGCTGAGCATAAAAATGAGGAATGTTTTGTCTTTGGGAGCTGCCATCAAGGATGAAGCTCAATTTCTAAGAGAGAATTTGGGGGTAGAGGTACAAAACGTCACCTAATCCCCTCATAACTCTTGGGAATGGTTTTCTGTGGTTACATCTGGACTGTTCCACTTGCTTTTGGCGGGGGTGTGCTGTATCTGCTGTTATGCTTCACTTTCTCTTTCCTCCCTCTCTCTGTCTTTGTCCTTCCTGTCTCTAGCTATCTAAGTGATCTGGATCGTATTGCTGAACCGTCCTATCTACCAACCCAACAGGACGTGCTTAGGGTTCGAATCCCAACCACTGGGATCATAGAATACCCTTTCGACTTGCAAAGCATCATTTTCAGGTAGAAAGAAGAACTATACTACTTTGACTAACCCCAGTCTGTACCCTACTAGTGTTATGTTTCATTTTAAAATCCAGAAGGCCATCTTAAGTCTGAATCAGCATGTTTATATGTCACCTTCAGCAATGTTTTATGTCCCCATTTTTGTCTGATTGTATCCCCAACTCATTCTGTTATAGCAGTACGTTCAATGTGCAGTGTAAATGCAAATGCTACTAGAGCTGAAACGACCAGTCAGTCGCAGTTATTTAACTATTTTGTTAACTGGTTCATCATTTTAAGTTGTATTCCTCAAGATTTCAGTCCTGGTTGATTTGGGGATACCAATAGTTACCATGGTAACAGCATATGTACTTACTTCAACAAACACATTTTTTAATGATTGACCCCAGTTAGCGCTAACTTGGTGACAAATGGATGCATTTTTGGGGGGCTGCAATACAATAAAAGACACAACATGATTTGCCAGTTGAAAGCTTTTAATGTAAAAAAAGTGGCAGTTAGAGGTCCCGTTTGGAGTGGTACTGGGGTGCCACACTGAATATCTGCATGTT
Source organism: Plectropomus leopardus (assembly GCF_008729295.1). Lineage (NCBI taxonomy): Eukaryota > Metazoa > Chordata > Actinopteri > Perciformes > Serranidae > Plectropomus > Plectropomus leopardus. The sequence continues at coordinate 24,578,657 of NC_056465.1, forward strand.
AGTAAAACAAAACAAGAAACTTAATGACATTATCTCGGAGAAATTGTTACTCACATGTTTCACCATTTTCTGATAATTTCTATGCAGCTATATAGACAGAATAATTTGTCATGAAAATAAATCGTTAGATGTAACCTTAGCCCCTACATGTATCTCTATTGTCACTTGACTGTAGTTCGTAGTTTGGCACAATAAAACCGGCCTGGATAAATGAGTAATTGTAAAATGAAGTTAAGTCTAATTAAATATTGATGCTTTATGACAGTGCCCAAGCCGTACAAGCCTTTCATTTCAGAAACTTCTCAAAGGCAGTATTTTTACATAATAGTCCTTCACAGTTTTTCTGTGTAGTCGAGACACACAGCCTCCAGGACTTGGCATAGAGACAGTCTTAGGACCCGCCACCAATACGTAGAGCAGCTTCCCTTCCTCCTCCTCTTGCAAAGAGAGAGAGAGAAGATGAGGAGATAGAGTTGGACCCAGGGAACAAGAGCGATTACAGAAGAGTGCGAATCGATAGGAAGCCATCATGTCAGCCCCCTCCTACGCTTGGCAAGGCTAGAAATAACTCTGCTTGCAATGAGGTTGTGCTGAAGAGGTTCCCAGCAGCCCTGCTGCAGCTTGCCGATAGGCTCTACTCTGCTTGGCTGCGCTGCTGATGGTGAATCACTACATGCTCTCAATGACATCAATTTTGTGTTAAGAGACCGAAAATACGAATATGAAGTGGGAATGAATGTGAGGTGTCAGGTTTTATTGGAAGAAGAGCACAATTATTGAGCTTTCTTAGTTTAGTGATTTATGAGAACGAGCCGTCATATTCCTGTAATTAAACATGAAGCGTACTTGATGCAGGATGAGAAGTTCCTCGGCCTCAAACTCTTGTATGGTTACAAGCACATGTAGCATTAAACTGCCTCTGCTTGCCATTATCAGGGCCGTAGCTGCAACAAGGAAGCCTTTCATAGACACACATCTCCATTAGGCTTGCTTCCTTCTCTTTTAATTGGCTTTTGAAGTCACAGAAAATGTCATTTCACTTGGCTTATCCAACATAGGAGAGCTTATCGTACTAAGTAGGTCACTCATCCTTGCTAGGGGAAAAAAGGAGGTCGTCTGATGTGAAGGAGTTTTATTTTAGGCTGTTTCTTCTGGAGGACTCCATTTATCAATGCCCTCCTTCCTTCTGGCAGAATCACTGACTGGATTCACCTTTGTGATGTGTGATCAAAGTTTCACTGTTTAGCTTTTGAATAATATTGGCTAAAATCTCTGGAATAGAGACCTCAGATGACTTAACTCATGAGCACAGTCAGTTCAATTCATTCATTACAGTTTGGATTTTTGCTAGAAGCTTCTTATCTAACAACCTTAGCTCTTCAGTCTAATTTAATTAGAATTATTTACTTTTGCTTGGTTGTTTTACCAATTTGACAAAAACTCATCCAAACAAAAATGTGTACATTATAACCATATTAACCAAGAGTCGATCCATGTTTCCCACCCTTGCATTCTTCAATATTTCTGTCTTCATTTCCCAATTCTTTAATAGAGTGCTGCAGGGATGTCGTTTTTCGTAGGCCAGTGCAGAAGTTTGCATCGCCCTGGTTCCCTCGTAAAACATTTTGGATTATGGCAGAAAATAAGCTCTTTGGCAAACAAATGTTTTTGATACTTACAAGTTTTGTTCAGCAAGATAATCTTCACAAATAGACATCACGATTTTTAAATGCAATTGCTGGAAATAAAGAGCTAATGTTAGATAATAAACCAAGTACTCCCTGACTTTTGTTCACCACCACAACAAGGCTGTAAAGCCATCTTTGATGACGCACTGTAGTTTCATTTAGCTGGTTGTTAGCAACCACTATTTTAAAGACTTGTAAAAGCTTCAGATTTCATGATTGGGGTATTTTATGTCGTAGAACAAAACATGAAAGTATCTTAAGCTTTTGTTTACCACAGACCTTATTTCAGGCATCTAACCAAAAAGACATTCAAAAAAGCCTGTAGACTTTGAGATTGGGGAACCGGGAATGCCAAAATGCTAAGTCATTTCCGAGTTTTACGACTCATTCCAGCACCACTTTATTTCCTCATCTCTTCTGTCAACTCTTGTACTCCTCCAACCTTTATCTGTTGCTCCTCTTCACATTTAGCACCTTTTTAGGCACTTCTAAACAAGCAAATATTTTGTACTACTTTCCATCCCCTGTATGGACTCTACTGCATCTGCTTTGCAGAGAAAGGAGAGGAGGATGGCATTGTTTGTTCGCACACATACACTTCCTTGTAGTTATTTTGGTCCACTGTAAAGAAGCTCTGTCCTCTCCGTGATTCACGCTGCAGATTCTCTGTTCACGTTTCTTTTGTTTATATTCTCAGTGCTAAAGGGGTGTTTGGCTTGAACTGCGCTGGACTCATTAGATGTTATGTTAAAGTAGTAACAATAGTCAAACCACGCTGGCCGTGGCAGGTATTGATTGACCACCACGAGATACAAAGCTTAGTGTAAATGAAAAAGAAAAATCTAGGAGACAGTTTACAAGATGAATGCCTCTTTGCGCTGATACATTTTCCACTTGAAAATCCTATTCTTGTCTTTGAAGTGACACAGGTCCTTTGGCTCCTGGCTTCAGGGATTAACAAAAAACATAAAATTATTTCAGATAATATTTAAAATGCATGCTCACCCTAATATGCTACAGTGAAGATCTAAAGACTCTGGGTGATAGAGTTAGAGCTAATTGTCATTTCCTCTTATTCATGTGATTGCTTGTGCTTGCTGTTTGGCGGCCCTCCATCTCATCCCATCGTGCTCCGACCAGGATGGTGGACGTGGGTGGTCAGAGGTCAGAGAGGAGGAAGTGGATCCACTGCTTTGAGAACGTCACCTCCATCATGTTCCTGGTGGCGCTCAGTGAGTACGACCAGGTCCTGGTGGAGTCAGACAACGAGGTAAGACTGCGTCACAGAAATCATTCGGATTTCTTAATAGTTGAGTGCACACACAATCACTCATCACAAGACACTTGCAGGTTTTTCACTTTAAAATCAGCTTTCTAAACAGCCTGTTGAATCTCCTACAGCTGGAACTGGAGATTTAAACTTAAAGTGCAAACATTCAACGTAATTTCCAGCATCAACGGGCAGCTGTTTTCTGTACAAAAGCTCAGTTGAACTGAACACTAAAGCTACCTGCTCAGCAAACAGCCAACAGACAAAGTTAGCGAGCTGATGAACGATCCAGGGGCCGTATTCACACGCTTTCTAGTACAAAGTGTTGCTCCTAGGGATTAAATTCTAATAAAACTATTAGAACGATGACTTTTTCCAAGAATTTCTCTGTACAGTTAAAAAAAGATCCTCATCGAGAACAAAGTTATTCACAAAGCATCTCTGCCTTTAAGCTCCTAAGGTGAAAAACTGAGTAGGGAGGAGGACTTGTAAGCGGCTTAGGAGTTTATTAATCAGAGGGGAAAATGGCAAAAAGACGAGTTAATGATACGCTACAGATTAGACCGTGCAGGGGTTATGTTTTTGGTTTATCTCATTAGAGATGAGATCACAGATATTTTGCACCACGAAAATGTGACAGTGCAGCAGTGATGAATTGGGGTCGTCACAACTTTCCATCAGCAGTGATCACACAAATAATGTCAACAGTTTCACAGTCTCATGTTGTGGCACAGTTCATTTCATTTCCACTGGGTGTCCACAACTTGCAGACTCATAAAAAGGCAACCAATCACATCTGTTAAAAGATTATGTCATACCCATCAGCCGGGTCAACCACAAGGGGGAAATTTCTGTCCCCGCTTTGCTCAGAGTTGCTCTGAAAATGTTCCTAAATCACCCTAAACCTCAGACTCCTTTCTTGAAATGTTTTAGGCTAGGTTAGGAGCTCTCTGATACCAATTCTGCACCAAATTAGCTCTGTTTTTTTCCAACGTTTCCACCAATTTTTTTAACGTGCGGCATTGTGCAAAACTTAAGTAAACAGTACTAGCAAGATAGTGTTTCGCATTGGTTACCTCCAAACCTTTTTTCTGTCATTGCAGCTATTTCATTTTATATTTTTATCAAAAAAGGAACAAACCAACTATTAATGGTCCCACTGCATGTTCTTTTTTTGATGATTCCTCACTTAGTGTCTCTATTGTTGCCTCCTCCGTCCTCTTTTCCACCCTGAACAATATGACACACTCACTGATGTTGTCACGACTCGCACTTCAGGTTCAGAAAATCAGCTGTTTTTTTGTTTTAGCTAGGATACTACTTTTCGGGTTCCAGACCGATGTATTTTTGGCCAAAATTCTCTGAATGCTTCAAAATCAGATGCAGGAACTGAAACGGAACCCGTTCCATATTGGTGGAAAAGGTGCACAGGATTATATTTTAATGTTTGTGAATACAGCCCCAGATGTTTCTCTCAGGAGTTGGTGGTGACCAAAACAGAGTTAAAAGTAGAGTGAATGTTAGACTTACATTGTTCAGGTTGCCAGAAACACAACTTCAAATACATGCTTATGTTGATCTCTGTCTGCTTGATGTGTAATTTAGCAACTGTTTGCTAACACATTCACCTTATCAACTTTCTAAGGTCATAATTTGGCACCTTTTCGCGTTTCTCATATGCGGTCAAAAACCAGTGAGGTCAAGTTTAAAGCAACCGTACCTGTTTTTGTCAGTTAAGCAGCAAGTTGTAAAAATGCAGTTTTCTGATTTATGTATTCTATTTAACTGCCATTTGTCACATTCGTATAGAAAATGCCTCTGAATTGGAGGACATAGATGTGTCAGAGGGGTTTATGTAACTGAGTGTACCCCAGCATGTACACACACAGACACGGTACGCACAGTCATGCCTGTTGATGAGTCTCTCGTAACAAAGAGACAAGAGGTCTTTTGTCTTTACTCCATGTTAATTTACTTTGTCCCTGTCATCAGCTCTGACTGTTCAGATAGAATTATCACTAATAAAGTTAATGTGATCAGCCCCTGTATGCCCTCTGCTCCGCTCCTGACAACAGACCCTTTCTCTGACCTGGTCATATGACAGCTGGGTTTCATAATCCAGACACAGCTGCCAGCTTGACTCACTGTATCTGCTGTACGTCGCTACAGCTTCGTGGTAAATAATGCTGATGTTTGTCCACCCTGGCAACAGTTTGTTAATGCACACACACACACACACACACACACACACGTTGTACTTTATCTTCACCGGGCCTGCTCAGGTGCAGGGCCTTATTGTACACACTAGGGCAGAAATATGTTTTCATTTCTGCAGGTTTCATTTTATTTTCTGGTAATGTGACACATAGTCGCAGGTGGTTAGGCCCCACTGGAACATTTTGATGCTGTTATGAGCTCTGTTTCTTAGCGGTTGAAGGCTAAGACAAGGCCGGGCAGCGGTTAGGCATCACAGACTCAAGAGATTATCCGGTCGTGTTGACAGGCTCGAGGCCGAGACTTTGACCCTTCAGACCAGTCGGAGCCTGACAAGATTGTTTTCAAATGTCTTTGATTTCGTCAGGTCAAGTCTGTTCGGGATCGCCTTATGACTTGATAAGTCTAAACTGAGAGAGTGATGCTGGCAAAGAGCTGAGATAAGAAAGAAGAAGAGGAGACATGTTTGACATGTTTATGAGAACGTCTCCAGCTCCACTTTCTAGATTTGCTAGATACACACAATCTTATGTTTGGAACGTGCCTGGATCAATTAAAAGAGAAAGTCTCGTGCCATTTTTTGGGGGTTGTTTTGACTATCTTAAGTGTTCCTTGACTATTTCTCATCTGTTGCTACAATACACTGTCTTCACTGTAAATGCTGCAGTCCAAGTGATGCCAGCTACAGCCCATTACAGTTAGCAAGCTAATGTTTTGTGTCAAAAAAAGTATAGTGACCGATAATAGTTTTTCAGGGCTGATACCGATTATTAGTAGTTAATGAGGCTGATAACCGATATTTGGAATCAATGCACAGTTATAATAATAATAAAAATCTTTCTGTCTGGGTGAGCACTGGGTGTGTGGACACGTGTGCACAGGTGAGAAGACCACCTTTCCGGCATGCTCAGATGAGAGAATAAGAGACCAACAGACAGCGTGGTTGTAGTTTGTCCCCGTCTATGACTTTGTCTTTTCCGTATTTTGTTTGGCCGGTTGGGTCACCCGTGACCCTAGAAAGTGTAAAATCCGACTCCTGCAGAAGGCCATTGTAACTACCTGACAGATGCGACAGGTACACTGCTTTCAGATGTCAGTGTTGCAGTTCATATTCTTGCTCTGTGTGTGTGTGTGTGTGTGTGTGTGTGTGTGTGTGTGTGTGTGTGTGTGTGAGAGAGAGAGAGAGAGAGAGACAGGGTACACACACTCATGAACTGTGTACTCTCTCTCAATTCTACATTGACAGTTTTGGATTAATGTTATGGTTTAACCTCAGTTGTATTTTTTTTTTAAACAAGGTAAACCTAACATCAGTGAAGTCCTAAAATATATCTTTATATTTATCATCCGTGATCATTTTTTTCTTGGGACACTGGGAAACCATTAAGTGAGAGTCTGGAATAAAATCAGTTTATTTATTGCATTTACTGTGTAGAGTAAGAATCAAGCACAAAACAACTAAAAAGTTTTGTTTTCTGAATACATACCTAACCTTATTTCCATTTCCCCACTCTTTCACTTCCTCTTGTTAGAATCGTATGGAGGAGAGTAAAGCTCTGTTCAGGACCATCATCACATATCCTTGGTTCCAAAACTCCTCCGTCATCCTCTTCCTCAACAAGAAGGACCTGCTGGAGGAGAAGATCATGTATTCTCACCTGGTCGACTACTTCCCAGAGTTTGACGGTAGGTTGTTTTTTTTTTTTTTTGTTTTTTTGTTTTTTAATCTGTCTGACCTTTTACTTTCAGTGACATCTCAACTACAACACGCATTTTATAAAGTCTTTCCATCCGAAAGGTTGTGAAGTGTAATACAATGCTGTTAGCTGAGCCTCAGCAGTGAATCCAATTCCAGGATTCATTTAATGAATTAAACATGCAGGTGAGAAGTTGAGCCATAGATCAAGCTCTGTCAGTAATACTGTCATCGTTTAGTTATTTTCAGTCTACTTTTAGCCAGTAATTAACAGTTTTTAAAGGCTGTTTACTGTTATAAACATCAAACTGGCTCATTAGTATCCTAACAGATTTTCTTTCACCTTTGATCTATAACTTCATCCACACAGAAACCTTTCACTTATATTTTTGATTCTGTAGTGACACCACCTGGTTATAAGGCTGTACTACAATGCAAACTGACAAAAATCACAGAATGGAAACGTTTCATTCAGAAGGGATTTTTTTGTCCTCCTTATCAGTTGTTTTCTATTTAACTGTAAAGGATGCTTATATTTTAACCCACACTGAGGAATGCTGAAATGAAAAACTGATAAAATGGTAAAAGAGAACAATAAAAGTTAAAGGGAAACTTAAGTATTTTTCAACCTGGACCCTAAGTAACTAATGGATCCAACAATTTTAGAATGTCATTTTTGAACAATATTGGTCCAGTATTAAGAGTCTGCTGCAGGCTGCAGTGTAATTCCTGTGGGCAATTGTGGACCGTCAATTTCCGTCCACTAAAAATGCTTGTTTATGCCACAGATCAGCTCAGATTGTCATTAGAAGTGTCTGACAAACTGGTCCACAGGGGGGCCGGTGTGGCTGCAGGTTTTTGTGCCAACCAACCAAGAGCACACAGTTTGACCAATCAACTGTCTGAAGACGGAGATCAGTTGATTAAATGAGTCAAGTCTGGTGTGCTGCTACTTGGTTGGAAACAAAACCGTCACCCACCCCGGCCCCCCTGTGGACCAGTTTGACATGCCTGCCCTAGGTGGTTACATTCCAGCCTGTTTCACCACTGCTTTTTCTACAGTCTCTATCAATACTGGATCATTTTTAAAAAATGATGCCTCCATTAGTCACTTAGACAAAAAAAAAAAAAAAAAAAAAACATGGGAAAATAGGGTCCAGGTTAAAATATTGCAACATTTCCTTTAAAAATATACCACTTTGATGCTGAGTACAACCTAAAAAATAATCTGTTTGTCTCCCAGGTCCCCAGCGGGACGCCCAAGCGGGCCGTGAGTTCATCTTGAAGATGTTTGTGGACTTGAACCCAGACAGTGACAAGATCATCTACTCCCATTTCACATGTGCCACCGACACGGAGAACATCCGCTTCGTCTTTGCCGCCGTCAAAGACACCATCCTGCAGCTCAACCTCAAAGAATACAACCTGGTGTGAAAAGAGAAACGGAAACACAGAGGGAGAGGGAGAGAGACCTGCAGCCCCCCCCCCCCCACACACACACACACACACACAATGCAGAGTCCACTTTTAGAAACACACACATCTGCATGAAACACACTGCTGCTTTAAAGAGTCAAACTTCATACTTTACCAGACCAACACTATCCACATTCTGTCTCCACTCTACACTTAGCCCTTTGGTTGTTGGTTTGCCCATTTAAAAAAAAAAAAAAAAAAGGTTATCTGTTTTGTGGCTCTAATAATTGCTCCTCTTGTACAAACACAAATATAACACTCCCTCCATTTGTCCCCCTCTCTTGGGGTTTTTTAGTCCGCTCCGGGGTTCCTCTTGGCTCTCGGTGCGGCTCACTTTTTTTTCTTTCTTTACACTACATTATCACCAGTGTTTGTGTGTTCGAGGTGGGTAGAGGGCCTTCTCTGGGTAAGCTTTTATGGACAAAGGGCTCTCTCCCCTTCTTCTTATTTAACCCATGCATGCTACACACTACAACAGGACACAAGGCCAAGCTGGACTCCGCTCCTCTGCAAAGGGTAACTAATTATGATGATAGGAATATAGTATCAGGCAGTGCTGGGGTGCAGTGAGGTACTTGGTCCCACTTGAGTCTTGAATTTTGTATTTTATTTTGTTAACCCTGCCCCAAATCAGAGCACAGAAGCTCTGTTGAATGTAAATAAAGTTTTCATGCTGCTCACACACAGTGAGGGCTACATAGAGGTGACTCTCTGCAGACTAAATATTCGCAGCTATGTTAACTTCTTGGTTATATTATTACTGCTGTTCTCCGATTAAAATTAAATTGAAGATGACTACTCAAAGGAATGTTTCGTTTTACACTGCCCCTCATTTTAAAGTGTTAGCATACATTATTAAAACAAAATTAAAAGACAAGACTACCAGTATTTACATACTGTATACCAACTCCCCTGTCATTTTGTGTCACATGGCCAAATTAATTCCACCTACTTTTGTTTCTGTAAATGTAATTACATTGCCAGGATCCTGTTCATCCCTTAAGTGGTTCAGATACTAGCAAAACAACTTTGGAAATTGCCAAAATTAAGTGCTTAATTAATTAAGTGGATCATTCAGATGTTGATGACATAACTACTCACTTTGTGTGGCATTTTTATGTCGACTGTTGTCTGAATCACACGTGTATTAGTACTGTGATTTCTTTGTTCCCCTCGATGGTGAGAATAATCGTCCTGTGCACAGATGATGATACCAGATTAGTACAGTGCAATAGTCAGTCGTAGATGAAATAACGTTTTTGCGCTGCCAGTTCGCTTAATAAGTCACAAGTTGGTCTTGATCATCCATATGGCTTCTCTCCGTAATCCACCTTACTTTGCCATATTATTCGGCCAACGTTTGATAAACTGTAACGGATAGCAAAAGAGTAAATAGTTCTTTTTTGTATGTCTAATTTATCAATCAGATCTGCGTGTTGTTGATACAGTAAATGAGACTTCCTCCGTAGTTTCAGCTCTACGTTTTTCCAACCGAGGAGACAGGAGGAGATTTTATACTGCTGTAAAATATCAAAACTATTTTATGGACAAGTGTTCTATCTTTCTAATGATACTTCATATATTTAGTTGTTGCAGTTCTGTTTTGAAATGCTTGACAATGGAAAAAAAAAACACTGTTTCCATGTCAGGGTTGTGCTTTATGCAAATAGGAAAATGAAAACAGACAAAAAACTTAGTGGTTGAATATTTACTGTTAAAGGATGCTTGCATTTTTTTTTGTAATTTTTAAGGATATGTGTTGGCTATTGGTACCAATCCCATATCGTGTCTCTTGCCTGATAGTTGTTTAAATATTCCATTAAGCTGAGCGTTGATAGATGGCTATTTTTGTCTTCACAATGTAATTCAGGTAAGTTTTCATAACTTTTTCATCACAAGGGCTACTACTAGCAGCTTTGGTAGAAATGAAAGGACTCTATGGATGGCATAGAGCAAAAGGTGCAATTAATTAACGAGTGTTGGGGTGGGGGGGCTATGAATCAAGAGTGTGTTGACATCCCGTTGAGGGTGATGGCCGCAGGTTCAGTGAGGGAGGAATGCAGCAGTCCACAGATGCCTACACGATATTCCCGAGGGAAGTCTGGTGGCTGTTTGGCTCTTTGTTCACCATCTTTTTGCCTTTTAGAGGAGGAGAATGGCTAACGTCAAAAGAAGTGGAGTTTCCCAAGGTGCAATAGCACATTTTCGGTCTCTAATCTAACTATCCTTACATTCTTATCAGTTATGTGATGATCTTCTTAGCTTTGTAATATTTTTCCACCATGTGGTTATGCATTTTCGGCTTATCTTGTCATTGGTAGTGTTTCCATGTTGGCTTTGGCTGTGGTGGTGTCAGAATAAAGGGAATGTTCAGGACATTTTGACCTTTTTGCGCACGTTGAAAGAGTTAAAAGGGTCAGATAAAACATCAAAAAGAAAAAAAATTATATAACAGATCTTGCCAAACTCCTTTTGTGCATCTTAACTTAAGATTTCCAGCTTGAATTAAAAAAAAATACAGAAAAGCAGCATAATCTGCTGCTATTACTTGACCTTGAATATAGTCACATGCACCCAGTTTCGTGTTGATAAAGCCATCATCTCCATTTAGCCTTCGTGCATCCTGAAACTCTTAAAGAAGAAGGGATATATTTATGCTAAGTGCCATCATTTTCTATGAGTTGAAACAATATTGGAGGTGTTGCAAACCTCGGTTTTTGAAAGTTATTTCGGCCAATAAATTGTGTTTCCAGCACGTATTGGTAGTGAGTCAATCTTTGGTGCTTCAGCCAACATTTAAAGGCCTTTTCTTGACCAGTTTTTTCCCGTGTATATTAGGTGATGCTTTTTAAACTCAATCTCTTACAGAAGTTCATGTTGTTGGTGACGCAAGTCAGCGCAGTGTGACATTTTGTTTGTTGTATTGATTTTCTTGTGTGGTTAGCCCCTCACAGCCGCAGGACCAGCACAGAAAAGGTCACATGGTTACACTACCAGTGATAAGAGCCAGGAGCAGGGCTGGGTCATGTGTTAAAAACTCTTTGCGTTGATTTGTACTGTATCTGCTTTATTCTGCATTGTGGAGGTTTGTACGACAATCCAGTACAAAGCAATGTGCCAAACAAAATCAGTCAGCCACAGAAAAGATATGGAAAAATTCACAATTTGTCGTAACCCGACCCAGAGCTCTGTAGTTTTTAGATCAATTTTCCATTATGGTGTCTTTTTCCTAAATGAAGCTTGTGTGTTAAGCCTCAGTATTAATGTATTTATTGAAAGACTTGCCAAGTGAAGGTACTGAAACGGTCATTATAATATTTTGGTGGTTATGATCTTGAGTTAGTGACTGCTGTGTGTTTACATGTCCGCCATTCTCCGCTCTCTTCTCCCGTACTTGATTGGACTGTGTATTCTTTCCCTGGGTCGAAGGCACTGAAACTGCACCACTGCAATGGGCCTGCGTTCATGCAACTTAGATGTTCGTTCAAGCACGCTCGTTGGTACTCTGAAGTGTGCGCGTATGCGTGTGTGTATGTATGTGTACACTTTTGACGGCTATTGCTTATTATGCTTGAGATCCATTCTGATTAGAGGGATGGACATGCAGTGATATTAAAAGCTATCTTTGCATCTTTTGTTTCTTTTGTAAGGTTGACACACCTTAACACGTGTATTTAGGACCACTTAAGATGACAGACTTTTTTAAAACAGTTAAAAATAAACTTTGTGTAGTGGTGTACAAATTGAAAGTAATGTATTTTTGTTTGATTTTTTTTTTTCTTCTTCTTTTTTTTTTTAAGTATACCAAATGTAAATTATGTACAATGAGTGTGCCAATCCCCTTTCTTTGTAAAGCCAGACTCTTAACAAGTGCCAATGTTGTGAAAAATCAGAGGGCCTGTGAATTTCATGGTCCAGTTTTTAAAACAAATAAACACTTACGTATGTGATTAATTAACTAAAAAAAAGGACAATTTTATTCTATATTTAAGATTAATGATGAACTGCTGTTTTTAAGATAAATGTCATTTTAATTGCATGTGTTTGTCAGGTTGGGGAGGGAGTGGGTGGGTGAGATACTGTATTCATGCAACGCCCTCATGAAAAGGGTCCTAATGGTTATTGATTTACAGTATTTTAGCCATATTTCTCTTTTGTATGTTTCATTTCAACCACTGTTGCCTGAACCTCATTCAAACATGAAAATGATTTTCATAGCCTTCTCCTTTAAATGTTTTAAATTGGAATAAAATATGTTCCTATACTCTCTTATTGCATCCTCGTACGTTTCCTTTAGAAGTGGACATTTTTTCTCATGTATTGTGTTTCATGCTTCAAAACCTGGATTGACGTCACTTTTCTTGTGCTGCGTTCAGAAAACCTTTTACGAGTGCTTAAACCTTTGGTACCTGAGTAACTTGGTTTTATTTAAAACGTGGGGGAAAAAGGCAGTGAGCAACTTAGCAAGAGATGTCCTGCCAATTAAGAGAAATTCGATTTAATTTACAAAAAACTAGGGAAAAATGATAGTTAAAATTATGTTTAAAATTATATTACAAATTATAATTAATTCTAAGCACCTTTTCAAAGTCATTTTCTTGTTTGTCTTTCAGCTGTTCTTTTTTTGTTTTCATTTTTTTTTGGTAATTTTCATGTTTGTTCTTGACTTTCTTTAATTCAGGTACTTTTCATTTACTTTTTTCTAATTCTTGCTAATTTGAGGTAATTTATTCTCCAGATGCTTATTGCCTCCTCATGTTTTTGAAAAATTACTAGAAGGTGTGTATACTTATTGAATAACTGCCAGAATTTTACAGGTCATCCCTTAATATTAAAAACACACACACACACACACACACACATGGAAAACAGTAAGAAAATGCTAAAATTGTGCTTTGTAAATATTTTCTGTATGAGATTTTTTTTTACACTGCATACCTAAGTGCATATCTTTGATCTTGAACCTAATATGAATTAGCTGATACCGAATATTTGACTGTTCTTCCTGTAGTTTCTAAAACGCAGCCATTTGTTTGTCTTTAGGCACATGGGACTACTGTTTCTTCAAAAAATTGTAGAACATACCTTGAAATAAGCAATAAAACTGTAGGGATTTCTATTAATTTCAGTGCAGACATGCAAGGGACTTCTATCTATATACTGTATATTCCACATAAATAGAAGTTGCACGGGACTATAATTAATCACACAGCAGGTGAAAACCTCACTTCAGGAACCGGTCTGCATTAGTTCAGTGGGTTTAAATGTACTTTGAGGAGGCATGTCTGTTTACTTCTAATAAACCTCAGATCTTGCCTTTTTGAGATAACAACTGACTGTCAAATACATATAGCAACATGATTTTAAACAGTAAAAAAAAATCCTACTTACAAATATTTGTTTTACTGTTTAAAACCATGTCTTACCAAACAGTTGAATTGGCCTTTTATGGTAAAAGTAGTGATGTTAAGATGATTTTTGTGTGTATGTGTGAAATAAATAAGGATAAATATTTACTGTTGTTAACACCATATGTTTAATATTAGTCCATTATATATTTGGTAAAAGAAATTATATCAGTATGATTTTTTCATCAGTTCTGAGATGTTTTCAAAGTACTGTAATGATAAATATGCATGTAAATAATATTAGTACTGGTAATAATAATTCCAAGGTCACAAATATATAATATATATGCTGGCATACTAACATATTATAAGCATTGTAACAGTAAATGATTTGTAATTTTGATTTTTTATTTATTTCAAACATATAAAAGAAGATAGCGAAATGATTATACAAACAAGCAGACACACAAATAAAGTTACAGACAATAAAAACATAAAGCAAAAGAAATGGCCAAACACATGATGACTTGGTTAACACATTTGAGTGAGAAGTACAAATTTATTTAATCCCACCTCTTCTCCACAAGCCACTGAATTTTAATCAACCGCTTCCTTATTAATTTAAACCTTAACTCTAATTAATTAAACATATATGCATACACCCACATACCCAAAATAAAATAGTTTTACATTATTATTTAAACACAAAATATTATTATTGTTATTTTAAAAATTAAGGTATGTTAAGATTTTGTTTTAAAATGATTTTTGTTATTATGGCCCCAAGGACAAAAAAATAATATTTTCCATTCCTTTTTTTTCTTGTCGAAGATTTTAAATGATTTTAAAGCCCAGCATGTTTTGTCAAAATCATTTTCTGAGAGACATTTAATGCTATCATAAACATTATTGTTAATGCTGGCATAACTTTACCGGCTTGGCCCCCCTGCATGCTGTCAGCCGGTGCACCGATAAAGACACATCATCACTGTGTCTGTGTCGATGACCTGTCCACGTGAGGCGCTCGTTACTCAGACATCAGCCGGCTCGTGATGAGGTAGATCTGCGGCGTGTAGATCTGCGCGGCACCGCGGCGCTCACCGCTCGTCTACCCGCTGTGTTTCTGTGTGGGGCGGTGAGCTCGGCAGCGTCGCGCCTTCCCACCAGCTCCAGGAATGGACTGACTTTCCAGCTTCACCGCTGCTGACAAATCCACTCTGTTTCTCCACGACTCCTCGGATAAACGTTCAGAGTTTAACTCCAGCCTGGGGGTCATTTTAATCTGAAGTTGCCATCTGAGCGACAACACAGATTTTCCTCTGCCGTGCGCGACTTGTTTGTAGCCGTTGGACGACACGAACTTAAACGAACCCGCAGACATTTTGTTATTTCTGAGAATTACACCGTTTTTTTTTCGCCTCTCCTCTTACTTTTCATCAGTGTAGTCGCAGCTGGCTGAAGCAACTGTTAAAGGACCACCACAAGGCGAGGAGGAAACCATCGCGTCCCTCTCTGCTCCTCGCTAGCTAAACCCAAGCACCGCTGTGTGTTTTTAATTTACATGCGTTGAGGTCGCTTCGCTGCCGCTCGTGCGTTAAAGCGGAAGGCTCGCGCTGGAACAACGATGGATCATTTTGACTGACAGCTTTTGAAGAATTAGCTAGCTTAGCACCGATGGTGGTTTCCTGTTCACACACACAGTAAATACGGGGTCGGGACAGGTACAGCTGAATGGTCTTGCATCACCCAGACAAGACAGCGACTCTTTTACCTCGCGAAGTGCATCACTTATATTCGGCTTAAATTTTTTTTTTAGGGGGGGTCGCTAGCTACCGTTAGCTAGTCATCCTGCTAACGCTGGACAGCTCCGGTGTAAGGCAGGGCTAGCTTTGGACAAAGGACCAACGCAAGGAAAAATATAAACACAGAGCACTCAGTTGATCGTGTTTGGGAAGGAAAGCAACAAACAAGGAATTGACATGATGTTTCCACAATCAAGACACTCAGTAAGTGGCTTTTAATTTGATATTTGTCCAGAATTTTTGCTCTACAGGAAACTGATATACCCAGGCAGGTTAGTTAGGTAGGGGAAATTATGCATGCAACTTGTTTTTGGCACTCATTAAATAAGAAGTATTGCATATTTCTTGCATTTTAGTAAAGTTGTTTTACAACTGCAGTGTTTAGCTTGGGTAAATTCTGCAGAAGATGTGTGATTTGGGATTATAGAGATTCGATGTGAAGGAAATCTTTTTTTCCCCCTCTTTGGATTTAAACTATGAAACTTTTTCCAGATGAAGGCAAATCAAACACCAGTAACAAATGCAGTCATATTTCGCAACCATATGATTTTTTACACCCGTTAGTGGTGGCTGTAGCCCAAATGACACACAGAGACAATGATTCATTTTTAAGACTAGTATGTTTTGTCACAATCATTTTGTAAAAGGCATTAAACACTCATAAAGCCATAAACTGTTAAAGCCATAAACCTATGAAAGGTGTATAATATTATATAAAATAAGATTTTATTAATTCCACACTGGGGGAAGTCAGGCATTACAGCAGCTCTAGAGTCAGAAAAAGAAAAATGCAAAAAAAAAAAAAGTGATTTGAGTGCAAGCAAAAAGGACGTAATATTACAAAATACAAACGAGTTAAAAATAAAATCTATACACTATATACTTTTTACTTACACAGATACTGCAAGTCCATGATAGATAGTTGCAAAGGATGACTGAAATATACACACATGGTGTGTGGTATATTTACTGTAAAAATATAGAAATGCAGCCTCTAAATATTATTGCACAGTAAATGGTAAGAAAAAAATATAAACGCAGGTCACCCAGTTGATGGTGTTTGGGAAGGAAAGCAACAAACAAGGAATTTACATAATGCTCCACATTCAAGACACTCAGAAAGTGGCTTTTAATTTGACATTTGCCCAGAATCTTTGCTACACAGTAAACTGATATACCCAGGCAGGTTAGTTATTTTTTCACACACACACACACACACACACACACACACACACATATATATTTAACTTTTTACTAACAGTTTGGAAAACAATGCATTTAGTGGTAAATATAAAATAAAATAGACAAATATAAACACACATGGGGGTTTACCTAATTAGTTTTATATTAAAGCTGTATGATTTTAATAAGTTAATAGTTTCAATACATTTTTTTAATTACATACTTTATACGTTAGATATTGTTTTAAGATACAGTATATATTTAGATTGTATTTTTTGAAAGTAAAGTATGTGAGGGCAATTTCTACAAAAACTTTATCTTATAAATGTGAAATATATAATTATTATATAAATATAATAATAAGCAAACTGTTAATTCAGTCTATCCTAACACTGGATTTTTGAATATCAGTAACAAATCAAGTTCTTTGAGTGAAGTGACCCAAGCAGGATAGTTAGGTGTGGATTTTATGCATGCAACTTGTTTTTTGGTCGTCAGTTAATTAGAGGTATGATAAGAAATAGGGTTTTCTTGGATATTACAATGTTTTCTTGTAACTGCCGTGTTTAGTTTGGGTAAATTCTGCAAAAGATGTGTGATTTTGGATTATAGAGACAGGATGGGAAGGAAATCTTTTGTATTTGGGATCTTAACTGTAAAACTTTTTCAAGATGATGACGTCCTCCAAATCAAACAACTCCAATGAATGCTGTCATATTTCACAACCACAGTATTTTCACACCCTTATGTGAGTGTCTTTCCCCACAATGCCAAAACCACATATTTATTTTTATGGTTTTGGCTGTGGTCCTGTTATAACATGGCTCAGAGGGGACAAAATACAGTGGTGTTGTCACAGTCCTGGTGTGGTTACTGAACCACTCAAAATTCACTGTACACTATTATGTGCAGGTGGGTGTTTTTATGACTGTAAAAAAAAGCGCACATCTCCTCTATTCCCCTAAATCTCAGGTTTCCATGGTAACAGAAACTCAGTCCAGGGCATGTATTCATCAGTGATGAGGGCGCTCAGCCCATTGGTCCAGCGTTTATGTTAACTGACTGGCAGAACTGTGTTTCTTGTCACTGTAGAAATACCAAGTTGTGTGAGTGCTGCTTTCAACCAAGGTCCCAATTTTAAAAACAATGTTTTTTAAAGTGTTGGTTTGGATCTTGCTGTGTGAACCAGACTCTGATACAGATTGACTGGATACAGAGTTGGGTATCGGCTCACTGATAAATCAGTTGGAATAGAGGCACTTAATCTGTCCCAGTATTCTCAAAAAACTCATCATGGACAGTGTGAAGCATTTATAGTTAACAAGTTAAATAACATTTTTTTCCCCAAAGTAAACAGTTTGTTCTCACATGCATCTACCCAATTTGGACATTTGCAACATTTTCTCATCCCCAGTTGTCACATATTGCAGCTTTTCAATGGACCTCTGCGTCAAAATATCGTGTTTAAGGTATCCTCCTGGGATGTCAATGAATGCACATGGTGGGATTATAGTGCACGTGGTTATGTTTAGGCAACAACAGCACATGGAAACCAATGCCAGGACGTCAACAAACTGCTTGGACGGATGGTTGGGTTTAGGCGACAAAGTCATGGATGGTGAGGTTTAGGGGAATAAAGCACATGGATAGGTGTTAAAAAAAAAAAAAAAATCACATGCCGCCCTGCCGTGTTTCGTGTGAATGCGACAGGTTCCATTCAGGCACGTCTGCAAGTGACGCTGCCTGTGTGTGCGTCTGGCAGATGTGGCAGGTGCAGTCCGCCAGCATATAATAACACCGCCACTGGTTATTTCTGGCCGCATTCTCACCTGATGGTCTCCTGCGGCGTTTCATGTGCACACGAATAGTGCCAATTGACCTCGCACTCTTACGCCAAAAGCACTGACAAACGCCGCTATTTTATGAGTTTGGAATGAGAACAGACTGGCATTTGCCGCAGCACTCACCACACCTGGTGAAATACTCGCTCCCGACTCCACCCTCACTGTTTACATGCACCTAGCTTCACACATGCTTGCTGGCTAAACAGTATGAAAGAGGGGCACAGGCGCAATGTTGGTGTCATTGAAAACAAACTTTGTGATGCTTTTGAGAACAAAGATTGATATGACAGAGATAGGTGGTTAGATAGAGAGATATTTGGCCAAATAGCATGCACAAAGCTAGGTGCATGCAGTCAGCAAAGGTGGAGTCGAGAGCGAGCCTTACACCAACTGTGATAAGTGCTGTGACCAATGCACATGTCCGAATTGTTTAGAAGCATGTGTGGTCATGGAAATGCGGAACTGGAGAACAGACAAATTAGAGAGATGTATTTCATTATGTACTAAACTATGCAATTATATTTGGAGAGAGGAAGCTTCGGACTGTCTGTGGTGAGTTTTTCAAGAAAACTGGAATAGATTTAGTGCCTCTGGGCACATTACAATTGATTTGTAAATGAATCGATACCTGACTCTACCCAGCCAATCTGTATCAGAGTTGTGTTCACATGACTATATGGGATCCAGGTTCAAATTAAAAATGAGGGCAAGAAACCTGCCTTAAAACCAGAAAAGGTGGCTTACCTGTATTCTTCTAGTTTTGGCTGCCATTTCACCTCGCCCCAGCAAGGGCAAATCGAACAAAAAGGCGTTTGTGTCAGTCTGGCTCAGGTAAACACAACCACAAGATGACTGTTATGTTGCCAGGGACGGTGCCCTCTGCTTCTCCCTGGTAACTTGTCGCCAACATGAATTCTTTTACCGCTTAAAGTGGAAGAGTTGTTTGCTGAAGCTAGAACCTGAATGTCTTTTGTGACATGAATGGGTTTGCCCTTTGGCAGTCAGTCTGTGTGGCAGCCCGATTGTGGTGCTGCTGCTGATGTGTGTTCTCAGACTAGGGAGCAGGATGTGAGGATTTGGGAACCTCTGGCCCGGCTTGTCAGATGAGTGAAATCCTGTATAAGCTGTGCGTCCCACAGAGTTCAACCAAAGTGTTCTGAAACTGATGATCTAAAAGGATGTGTTTTTTTTCTGCAAAAAAAAAAAAAAAACAACCCACTGCAGCTTTGACTTTATTCTCTGTAAACATATCCCCAATCAAATATATGTCACTATATTAAATAAAATCTTATCATGGCTACTTTTTAGATTTAAAAAAAGGGGAAACCCAGTTGGAATACAAACATTTTCAGGGACTCTATTTTGCACTTTTCATACCTCTGAGCAGCAACTCAACTGTGACCATTTCATATTAGCAGTTATAGAGTATATTTTTTATAAAGTAAAAAGTAGCTATCTCCTTTTTTTGGTGCCCAAAGTCCATTTTTACTTTTACTTTTACAAATTATTTCATTTACCAGCAATTATCAAATAAGAACAAAGACTTAAGTCTGTTGTCATGTGTAATTTTTTGCAAGTAAATTAATCAAAACAAGGACACAGTGTGTCATAGATACAAACATACATTGTTGCATATCAAAAGTGTTAGGACGATCCCCCCCACTCTCCCAGAGATGGATTCATTTGACGCTCACAGACATTCCTTAAGGCCACCCAACTAAACTCCTCTTTCCAGGATAACTGAAATTCTTGCTCCGCCCTCAGCTCATAAAGTTTGACTTTATCCACCGTCGTTTTCATGCGAGTGCCTAATCGGTACAGCACAGGTGCAACTCTCCTCAGAAATGAGAAGGAGGCAAGATGGCTCACTCCTTAGCTACTTTTTTATTTAAAAAGTAGCCGTTATCAGCTCTGGGAAAAACTGTTTTTAATTCTTTGAGTTGCTAGATGTACTTGCACCAACATGGCATTTTAGTCCTTATTGTTGAGCATGACAGTATTCGCAATTGCCTCCCCAAAGCATTGTTGAATATCCGGTGAATAAAGGGCAAATTCACCCAGAAGCTTTGTAGGGCTTTGAAGAAAAAATAGTTTTAGTAAGTGGAAAAGGAAGTGAAGTCATCACCAGGTACACTGTAAAAATGAAAAAGCTGGAACAACTTAAAATAATTTGTAACCTGGCGGGAAAAAACAAATCTGTTGAATATATGTCTTAGTTCCTTACACTTAGAATAAATGGTCGGTAGCTGATGAATTAGTCTATTCATGGCATGTGGATAAATGCCGTCATTATAGATTGTTGGATCGCTCTTTTGATTAAAAGTACATTATTGGAGAGAGTTGTAGGTTGCTCATTTATACAATGCTTTCTTCAGGATGTGACACACCGAGCTGATGGTTGGCTGTTCGCCCATGTTGGCCCGTCAGCGAGTGTCTGTGGCCCTCTTTGTCACGCTGTGTCCTGCACTGTTGGCCCGCGTCAACCCTCATCACCTTTTTTTCCCGCTGATTCGGCACGTTGAATCGGCGGCCGTGCAGCCTGTCGGTAAATTGAATCACTCTGATTGTCTGTTCAGCTCAGCGTGTGAGAAGAAAACTGTTAGTGACAAATGTAAACACAGGGTAAAGTTACGAGGGAGTGAGGTCAAAATAAACTTCTTTCATGAGGTAAGATTGCTTTCCTTCTGCCAGTGAGCTCTTTAGTATTAACATTTCCTGTTGGTTTGTGTTGTTTACTGCTGTATGGTAAATATGCTTTGTTCTTTCAATATTGTGTTGTTAATGTGCTAATTGGCTAACCAGCGTTATGACGGTCTTCTGGTTTCCCAGTTTTGAATGATGAATACGGATGACTGCCGTCTGCTCGTGTAGAGGGGTATTTCCTCTCAAGCAGGTGCAGGACATTCGTGTTGGTCGTCGGTTTGGTGTGATCCTATGCAAGTTTTTGGTCGAGACATGGCGACATAAGGCAACACAGCACTGGACTTTCATTGGAGCTTTGTTCTCTGACGTCGGTTGGGTGTGTTAACAAGTAAGCCACAGACTAGTTGACATGCCCACATGAATGAATAAGAAGTGGCGGAGCTGAAGTCATGTGATTTGTGCTGTTCCAGTGGGTCTTCACCTTGTGCCCTAAAGGAGGAAACCTTTTGTGTTGATAATATTTACCTGCACTTAATTTCAGTGAATTACTGGGACGAGATGTCACTTTAGAGCCCTGTTTTCACCACCTTCTGTCCTGTGGGTGAGGTGGTGAAGCAGTCACCTCCTGATGGGGTGAGAATTCAGTCACCTTCTGCAAGGTGAGAGCAGCTGGGCCACTTCACTCCTGTCTGCCTGCCTGTCTGATAGGAGGTTATTTTTCTAATCCAATTGAGTGCCCTTATGCCGCTTGATTGGACTATTAAGACCCAACACACAGGATTAAAAATGGGGTTTGGGAATTTAGGATGTCTCTTCGCTCGTTCTGCAGCTGCTTCATTCTTAACCTGCTACAACAAGCCATTTCCAACCCTCCACAAATACACCTGTGCACTGACCCCCCACCTTCTACTGCGGCTTTAAACTTAAACATACGGTACACACACACGTCTTCCCTCTTGAAATCCCTCTTCCTCCTCAGCTGCTGCTGTCACCGGGGCCCGCGGATGGGAAGAATGTGTGACACTCATATAGATATGAGTGTCAGAGATAAGGAGCTGGAGGATGAGAGAGTAACGGTACTGCCTCGTAATGACAGTTGATGGATCTCTCAAACTGACTCAGTCAGCAGTGAATCTGCTTTCCTTCTATTTTCCATTGTTCTCCCTGTAGTAACATTAGTGTTAATGTTCATATGATGTGAACAAAAGCATTGCATTCCCACTATGGATATGCACAATCAAGGATTCTCTCATTTATGATTGGTCTTATTTAAAGTGGCAGGGGACTTGCAGAGAAAGCTGGTCGCACTGCATTAAAATAATGTTAAGGCGTTTCCTGTACAAATCATAGAAAATGTTGGCTTCTCCAGGACTCTTGGGGAGATTTATATCCTTATGTAAAGCGTATATGAAAGGACCCTGTGCTCTTCAGCTTATTCATAAAAGCAAGAGAACGACTTTCCCATCTAACACTTTGTCAGACAATTTTTCCCCATGGTAACTGCTTTGTTTCCACATCTTCCAAAGTGTGACTTTTTGTTTTTGTGATATGGGTACATATTGTGTGATAAAACATAAGTCATGTCAAGTGGAGGTGTGTACTATATATATATATATATATAAGCCGTTTGTCACAAACTGTAGTAAAAACCCTAATTGAGACGCGTATTCCGATTGTGCTGCATATATGTCTAAACAATTATATTGAAACCCAAATCATACAGGCAAAACCCACATGTATTTACAGGAAAAAAGATACATTCGGAAGAAGTGCTGATTTAGAATATCCAAACGAAACTGATCAAACCTGTATCAAATACAGAATATTGTCTTATCTGGAATAATAGTCGGATATTAATGTGCATGTAAGCCTAGTCATTGTTATTTTATGCAGAAAACAATAAGCAGTGGTTTTGTATTTTTCAGATTGTTGTCCTATTTAGACACAAATAAGTCCACGTTTTAACAAGGATTGATGTGTCTCTTAAGTCAATGGGTGCATTTTAATCCACAGTCACAAGTTACGGGCACAGTTCATTGGTTTAATAGGAAAAAGCCTCATTTGATAGTGGCACAGTGCCTGACCCAGTTGATAGCATTTGCCATATTGTTTGGGTGTTGATTAATCCTAATGCAGCTTCAACAAAGCTGGCTGTGGCATGAAAGTGGAGCAACAGAAAGGCCTAGTGCCAAAGCCGGAGAGTAGCACAAGTAATATGGAGGCGAAATCCCCTGAGCCCATGCTCCACTGTAGAGATGGCCACAGGTTGTACATGCACACACAGAAACACACACACACAGACACACTCCCTCCTCCTCCTCCTTGTCTCCCTTTATCATGCGTTTCCTCCCAGATCTGATGTAGTGGTGGGAGGGTCAGGGGCAGAGGGTGCACAGGCATTATTAAGCCCACTTGAATTAACAGGACAGCCCCCAGCCTTTCCTCTAAAGCCTCCAGCTGGGGGGAGCTTAATCCCCATGGTCCCCTGTCTCGCCCATTAAACAAACTCCCCCCACCCCTTCTCCGTCGCTCTGCTGCACACACATACACACGTGTTTGTGTGTCCGCGAGCAACAAGCCTGACTGTGTGTTGGTGGGGGGCACTAGACATTGAAGCATGCACACACACAGACACACACGCACTCACACACAGAAGAAAGCATAAGCATCAAATACACGAACATACACTTTAGCTCTCTTCTCTGCTGGTAATTATTGCTCTAGTACATGCATAGAAATGAAAGGATTTTTCCCTTTCACCCATCAACAACAAGGGCACACACACACACACACACAGACATTCTTACCAGCCTCAAGGGTCTTATCTGCTTTTTGTATCTGGGGAACAAATTGAATGTGGGGCTTGACACACGCAGGCCAGCAGATGTCTGGGTCGTTAAGGTTAGGCCAGCTGATTAGCATGACAAACAGAGCCCCGCGGAGCCCACAAACACCCCCACCCTGCAGGAGGCCCTGCCTTTGAATGGCCGAGTTGAGGCCACGGGTCACAGGTGATGTTGATTTTTGTGAAGGGCCACAGTGGATGATTGTCAAAATGCTTTGGGGTTTGCTGAAAAGGAGGGGGGCAGACTGGTGCAGCCCTTCTCTTTTTGAACACACACACTGACTTGGACTTAAGTAGTCAGAGAAGATAGCAGACATTTAAATACACATTCAAACACTGACTTATACCCTCTTTATACAGAGGACCCGTGAAACCTAGAATGCACACTTCTGTCTAAGTAGTTTTTTAATGAATTTTATTAAATAGCGTTTAGAAATGACACAAAATGCTGAGGAGAGAGGAATCCATGCAACAAAAGTCCTCAGGTGGACCCTTGATTTTCAGGAACATTGTGTTTCACAATTGGCATCTTTACCCCTAAAACACAGGGTTCACCTGGTACCTGCACTCTGAACCTTTTTACATCATGTTCGCAAAAAATTGAATAACTGTGTTATTCTGACTAAAACTGAACTTTTAAAATACATGTAAGCATGTTAGTCTCGCTGAAATCGTAGTAGGTCGAATTTCTCAAAGGTGGACTCACGCTTACGTAATACCTTTGGGGATCAATTTACTCTTTCACGTTTACCCCTCAACCAGACCTGAAATGGCATAGGCGCTCTGCGCATGTTCCATAGTCCCGGTGCCGGGCTTTGACCCAGAAATCAATCAACACAATTTGTAGAAGAAAGCTGGGAAAACAAAATGAAGAAGGGAAGAAAACAAAACAAGACGAAGTGATCAACAAAAAGTAGTAGAATATGGCGAAATGTACAGCGCCGAAAAAAGTTATCCATGGTTACACCATTCAACATGCAACCTGACTGCTACGTGCTACGTTATGTGACGAAATAGGTCAACTGGAAGAAGGTCCAGTAACATCTAGCTGAAAGAGGACATATCGCCATCTAGCGTGCTGGAGTTGGAGATACTTCTGTTAATAAATCGATTAATCGATCGATCGCTGCTTGTACACTGGTAGAAGGACAGTCATCTTATCAAATGGCCTAATCGAGGTATAACCGCAGCTTGACTTAATTTTGCATGCAAACGTACTAGCCACTTTTACACAGAGATTGCGTTGTAGGCCCGCAGCAAAGTCCCTCCTTCTTACCACCCCTGCATTTTTACAAAGAACCGAACGATGGCGGTATCAGTTTGTTCCAGTGTGTGATTATACGCTGCATCACAGCATCCCGTGATCAAAAGATGCATGACAGACATGATGTTTAACACAAAAGCATCGCCTGTTGCGTGAAAGATAACCTAATGGTTGCATCAACAGCACTTTCTAATCAATAACAAAGACATAACATGTCATTGACAAGTTATGCCATGACAATGAAGACACAAAGGTCCTAAATCCCATTGTTTTCCCAGTTTGTGGACATTAATGGCCACTGTTTTTCTTCTGTATCAGCTGCTATGCCAACAGCTGCTTTTTAAATCCATGTTTTACACAGAGTTCATTACAGCGCTGTTACTACCTCCGTTCCCGGCTATGAGGCAAGACCACTCTGCCCCCCCCCCCCTTTCTGCGTTTGGACATTTCATACAGAACTGCGTGGCAATATAACGTTGTGATATTCCCGCCTTGAACAGGCAGTGTAAATGTGTCTACTGACTATCCTCACAGGTCCTCATTAGTCACGTTTCATCCTAAGTTTTTACAAACTGGATTCAAGAGAAACCTCAAAAGAAAATGATACTTAGTGTGTGTTTCCGTCCTCAGCTATTGAGTGAATATTAGGAGCTGGTTTCATCAAGATCAGTAAGGTTATAGTCCTCTCATCTGTCCACACAGATCTTTATGTCTGCAGCAGTTTTTCATTTCTTCAGTGGAGCCGAGGCTTGAGTGGAAGTCGCATACTTTTTGTAGGTCGTAATATATTTGCCATGTCTGTTTCCATTGCACTTTGTTGTACTTTGCTTTTACCCATGGGCAGAGTATGAGACAATGAGCACCTGGGTAAAGATATGAAAAAGGCATCTTTTTGTGGTTTTGTGTCTCTTCATGGTCATTTTGTGTATCTTTTACTTTATTTTGGGTCTCTTTTGGTAGTTTTTTGTCTCATTGTGCTCATTTGTGATTTATTGAGGTCATTTTGTTTCTATGGTAGTTTTGTGTCTTTTTTGGTTCTTTTGTTTGTAGTCATTTTATGTCTGTGGGTGTTTTGCCAGTATTAGTATTTTTGTGTCTCTTTGCTGTTCCTTTGCATCTGTTTGTGGTAATTTTGAGTCTCTTCCAGGTCAATGTTACATGTTGATTTGAGTGGCATTTTGCAGGTAAAGGCCAGGGGGGCCTCTAAAACTTTGGGCACCATGGCCTGTGCCTCAGTAGTCAGTTCAGTAATGCATGCATTTATCAATATACTAATGTTTTCTTCTCAACCAATTGTTAAAACATTTTTGCTAAATTTTTAGCTTTATTTGATTTCTGGCATTTCCACTCAGGCAAGCTTTTTACGATTTCTGTCAAGTGACAGTCTACTTCTTGCAACTTGTAATTCATCTTTTATAAAGCAATCATGATGAAGTGAATGTGTCAGCAAGTGGGGATTCTCAGATTTGGATCATATTGACTCTGAGATGCCTTATATGACAGTCTTATGTCCTCATTTTCAAATGCCTTCTCTTTGGAGAGCATTTTTAAAAAGGTTTGTGTCTGTTGCCCTATATAATAAAACAGCTTCAGGTGTGTTGTTCACATTAATGTGAGTACAGCTAAAGCAAAACAAACACACACAGACTTTCTGCACCATCCCTCCGGAGTTCACAGCGTACACCAGAGCAGCCGCTGGCTTGATGGAAATACTGAATCAAGGCGACAGAAAGCATGTCACCACTATGAATGATGCAGTCCCTGCTGGGCCAATCAGTTACACAACTTTCACCTTGTGTTTATTTATTGTGTTGGACATAAATAACTGAAGAAGCATGTGTAAGGGCTCTTTCAAATTTCAAAAAGTAAATTTAATTTGTTGCTTAAAATCTCACACATTAAGCGGCAAGACCATGGGAATACATGACCACTTGCTGTGTGGTTCATTGCTGTCATCAGAAAAAAACATGAAATTATTAAGAACTTGTAATTATAGCATAGAAATCAGAGCTTCACCCTGAATATTGTTGAAAATAAGATTTGCAAGTTGAATCTGTACCTCTTTGTCTGCTTGAGCTGCTTTGTCTTACATAAAGTACCACAGCAAATTCACCAGAAAGAACGTGAATATAAATGAAAACAGATGTCAAATGGGTCGAACCATGTTTTTGATTTTCCTCAAGTCCGTCGGAGCTACTGATGTGGACATCTGTATGTGTATCTGTGCCATTTATGGACGTATATGGGCTGTATGTAAGTGAGTGCAGATTTGTGTGTGTATGCACGTCCATGCATTACTGAAGGATGTTGTGCGTGAAGAGAAAAAGTAGAATAGCAATGAATTTGTGCTCGTGTGTGTGTGTTTACGTGCATGTCCACACACGCAGTTGAGAGCTCATCGGATGGTGTGTGTGTGTGGGAGTGAAGATGGGGGGAGGGGGGTGGGGTGTGTGTGTGTAGTGGAGCGGCTGCATCAGTATTCAGCAGTGGCTCCCTATGAGGAGTGTGTGGGAGGTGGGAAGGAGGAAGGCTGGTGGTGGTGGTGGTGGTGGTGGGTGGGGCAGCCCTTCCTCAGAGCAGAACGGTGCGATGGGCTGGAACAAAGCGGCTCGACGGGGGGCTGCCGGATTGGCCTGCCCTGGCCAGGGCCCCTCGCCCTGCCAAAACGCAAGGCACTGCACCAGCTCAGACAAGAGAATTAGCTGCTCTGTTTGTGTGCCCAAGAACAGTAACGCCAGGACTGGAACAATATGCCACCTCATCTCCAACAGGATCTCATTCAGACACCATGAGGATTCACAGCAAGGCAATGAAAACCTCCATCGTTCAGGGAGGGGGGAGATGGTGAGGACAGACGTCCACTATGAGACAGGACTGGTTCTATCAGATTGTATTTAGAATACATGTTGGCAGGTATTGTCACCACCCTGCTGCGAGGTCGGAGTCTTGCCAGTCCTGAGGGCAGCCAGTCCCATCCTCACTAAACATGCTTGATATTTGCAACAGGATACCCCGTCAGCTGTGCCGCTCAGGCTAATGACATTTTCTTATTGTGAGCAGGTATTCAGACTGAAAGTAAAACTGGTTTTCAAACAACACTATAACTTACACTGCTATAGGCGTGTTGCTACAGGTACCAGTGACAACGCAGAAATGATCCAGAGGTCCAGATTAAGTAATATTTTGATTAGATTGAAGAGATTTCAGACAGTGAACAAAACACACAGTGGTATCTGATATTACAAGACATTGTGTAAGTATACCATGCAAGGTTACCATCAGTAATTGCGTATAGTGATCGAGAGGGAAATGGTAGAAACAAATCAGTTCATGTCATAAAGTGTTCCATCAGAAATATGTACCTGCATGAATTTGGCTAGTGCAGAGGGTTGCTGGATGAAATGGGATTACATTTTTGCAAAGTTTTGTCTTTATAGTTGTTCCAAATGGCCAAACTTGTAGGAGTGAAAAGCCTGCTGTTATAGAGAGGGGCGAGACGTGATAATCATTCAAATCTGGGGATAACTGCACACACTTTGGAGCTTTCTGTTCTTAAAGGCGTTCATAGTGTTGCTCTTGTTTGTACATACAGAAATTGTCAGAAGCAGTTGTGTAAAGAACTAAAAAACAGTATTAGAGAGAAGTTCATATCCTTACTTTCTCACCTCTGTATTGCAGTCTACTTGCTGCATGAAGGGGACTTGCTTGTTGGTTTGTTGGTTTCAGAAATTTACAAATGTCTGACGCATATTTCCAACTGCGGATGTAGGAAAGTGGGTGGGGCTTCAGATGCTGTTTGACCATCTCACAAGCACTTTGGTTGATTCATTCTGAAGCTACAACCTAGCTTAGCTAGTTATCACCTAACTAGCTTTGTTTACATTGGCAGGAATGTTTCACCGTTATTCCACCTCGGTGTTGTGTATAAAAGGGGGATAGAGTTGTCTCACCATTAAGCTGTTAGAGGAGGTAGTAACAGCGCCAGATTGATGTAAAAGGAACAGCCGGCAGGATGGGTCCATGGGCGTGTTGAGTGTGATATTTCGACAATGTAGTATGTATGGGGTATTTAAAAAGCAGGTTCGAGAGTTCCTTACCCTCAGAGCGGAGGACGAGTTCAGCCGCAACATAACAGAGAAGGTTCACGATTGTGATTGACATGTTATGCCTTTGTTATTGTTTAGAAAGCACTGCCTATATTATTTGTCATGCTAGAAGGGGATGCTTGTGTGTTAAACGTCATGCCCGTCATGCCTCTTTTGATTTTGGGATGCTGTGATGCAGTGTAGATTGACACACTGGAGCAGAATGCTGTTGCCATTGTTTGGTTCTGTAAAAGTGCAGGGGCAGTATAAAGGGGGGGATGTTATTGTGGCCCTATAGGGTGATCTCTGTGTAAAAGTGGCTGTTGTTCTAGAAAGCACTGTCTGACACATATGTTACATGTCAAACAAGAAGCCAATGCTGTTGTGTTAAATGTCATGCCTCTTTGCTTCAGGAATGCCAGCATGCTGTCTAAAATCACATTCTAGGGCAGCATCATGACATTGTTGTTTGGTTCTTTAAAAAAGGCAAAGATGGGTCCCTATCACAGGATCTCTGTGCTAAAAGAGTGACTGTGCTTGTCTGTGTTAACATGGCCTAAAATGTGCTGAATTGTCATTATAATTTAACATATTATAAAAATTAGGCAGGGACTTATGCTTAGAAATAAACGTCTTGGATTGGAGTCAAGGGAGAAAATAGCTCTATGTTTAACGTGCGCATGTTAAAACGTTAGTGCTGGTGCTTCAGTTGAGCAGATGAAACAGAAGTTCCCTGGTGTCAGCCACAGGCCGGCACTCCAGCTTTCTGCTTTCATTGGCCACTTATTTGTTGCGAACTTTGGGACTAATCTTCCCTTCCTCCCTCCATGTCTTCTCTCCTATGCTGGCTGTTGTAAGTAATAACCTTGGTTTTTACAAGCAGGCATCAATCATCGGCATAACCGTACTGGGTGTAATCTTAAAGCCCCCCTTCTGCGAGGCTGGCTTTAATCTCAGCCATGGTCTCCAAACCCACAGCCCTGTCGGCCTCACCACTTTCCCCACTCTTGACAAATTGCCCATTTCCCTTGGCTTTGCAATCTCTGCACTATTTTCCTGTGTGTGTGTGTTGTGTTATAGCATGCCTGCCCCCACCTTGTGTGTGCAGTGTTTCTGTTCATGCCTGTGTGTGTGTGTTTGTGTGTGTGTGTGTGTGTGTGTGTTGGGGGGGGGTAAGTGCACTACATTTTTGTGCATTTGTGTTTGCAGGGCAGTGTGCCTTAAGTGTCATGTTTGTGTGTGTTAGTTCTGTGCGCTTGGCTGGCCTTGCACAGGGGGTCAAGACAGTTCTGCAGAGTGGGGAGGGAGGCCGAGCCATGCCAAGCCTATGTTTGCAAGGGCACTTCACTCGAAGTGATAAAAGTAGAATAATCCCTTTTAAAGCGTCTTAACGAGGTCAAATCTGTTGGGCTGCAAGGGGGAGGAGTGTGTGTGTCTGTGTGTTTGTGTGTGTTGTGGGGATAACGCTGCAGAAATGGGGGTAAGCCTTGGCTTGGTTCGTGAGAGATAATAATCAAAATCTAATTCCTGGCCCAAACAGGATTAGGCTCTCCCTGCGCTCTAAAGCCCCTGTCCAGAGCGGCTGAAGACACAATCCTATTCCTCAGCCTCGTCTCATACACACACATAAAACACACACACACACACACACACACTGAGCAGCTAACATAGCAAGGCAGACTTGGCCCAGACAGAGTTGGCGGAGGTGAGCTTGGATGCGGGCCAGTTAGCCCTGACCCTCTCTCAGATCACTGGGCACATACGCTTTAGTCCAAACACTAATCTGGGATATTTAGATGGAATTGTTTGGTTGGAGCTATTCTTAGATGGAGGATGTGATCTTGTTTGGTGCTGGTGTATTAGCAAAGGGCTTAAGCCCTCAACGTCTGGCTCGGTGAATCATGTCATGATGGATTTTTGTTGAGAGGTTTGCCCACATGTTAAACACATACCCCACGTGTTGTATTCACCAATCACAGCGCCAGACATCCCCTTCAGTCGGTTGAATGCTAGTTGTAGATGCAGGCTTCAGTTACTTTATTATTCTGAAAAATTACAATATTCCTAATTTGATGTGGGTCATATTAATAGCATTTTCAGTTTAAATATTCTGAATTAAGCTGTTTTCCGAATTAAGCATTTTTTGATCAAGACATTGGATATGCCAGTAATTTTCAAGTTTTAGGAGCATTATTTGGACATGTATACAACATATTCTGAATTTTTGTCTCAGTTGGGGTTTTTACTGCAGTTTGCGATGCACAGCCTGTTTACTTTTAGTTTGATGCGTTGTTATGGACATGTCATACTAACACGTTCTCATCTGTCATCACACACAAGTCATTGTAAGTTACCAGCAATGTTTCAACCTGATGCCATCCAGCGGCATTTCATGCGTATTCAAAACGCGCCTTTTGGCATCGTACTCTTAAATCAAAAGTACTGAAAAAGAAGCGCCGTTTTACAAGTTCGGAATAAGAACCTTCTGGTTGTACACAGAAGAAGGAATAAAAGAGGGAGGCTGAGCTTGCATGGTCCAACAAGTCCCCCACTGGAAGAAAACTGAAAAATCCTATTTTGATGCAAAGGAGAAAAATGACAAGCGGCTCTATTCTACTTTTCCGTATTTCGATGTGATACACGTTAGGGCAAGTTAATCTGAGTATGCACAGCCACATATAAACAGGAATATTAGTAGAATACTCGGTTTCATTAGCCATCTAAATAGTGTAGTAGGGACGTTGTCTTTTTTTGGAATAAGGGCAAAACATGGACTATTTTGTGCACGTAAACATACTCGCTTATTTTAGAGGAAATGGGAAAATTTTTGAATTGCAGAGCTGTGTTGAATTGCTCCAAATGTATTGCAATAATGCATCACATTTAGTCATCACTTTCTGTGCCTGCTCTCAGCACTTTTCACATTTTTCTAAACCACACACATGCTGCACTCACATCTTTAATTTACCCCTATAATTTCTAATCTCGCCGCCAAACTGAAAAAAGCTAGTGATTACTTTGCTTTCAGCAGACGTACTTTCCCTTTTTCTCAGTCATTGCGTTATCATTTGAATAATAATGTGTCTGTGTCTGAGATGGTCAGAGGAGGTGGATGGCTCAAATGGCATCCATGCGACTGTTGCTATGGAGCAAACAGACAGCTTGGCGATGAGAAACAGGCCAACTGCTCATCAGAGTAGATCCTCTGCATTCATTTAAAAGTGGGAGTGAGATAACATCCAGTCATTAGTGAGTGATTACAATGCCAAGGCTCCATCCTTGCCCCCCCCCCCAACACACACACACAAACACACATACAAACACACTCCAACTGAGATGTAAACAGTTCGGCAGTGCTCCAGGAAATACAATCCCCACACTGCCGCTACCCTCAGGCAGGATTTATACTGAGGAGGATGTTTTCCAGTGTATCCTGCTGTTATTGTCTGTGTGTGTTGTAATTGTGTATGTGCTCAGCTTGTGTATCCAAATGCTCTACTGGATATATGTACTGTATTCATGCGTTGTTGGTGTGTCTAATCACTGTAGTGTGGTCCGTGTGTGTGAAGCCGAGCCCCCCCCTGTAATCTCCATCCTTTCCCGTCGCCTTTGTCGACTGATCTATGGAGCAGAAACAGCCTTAGCCTGATTCTTATTTAAAATAGACATTATGTTTCACAGTAGATTTCACATGGATTGGACCAGATGATGAGGCCAGGAGGGATGTGAGTAGGGGGGCGACGACGAGTGGGCTTTGGGGTTGGTGGGTGGGGGATGGGGGTGGGGCAGCAATTTCCTGAAACGATGAATCCCATTTATTCGCTGAAGACTGTCTCAATTGCCTCACCAGCGCACAAAGCTTTTTAATGCTTTAATTACGTCTCAAAGGAGCAGGGCAGAATCAAATTAGAGATTGTCCTACATTTAGGTGCTGTGTGTGTGTTTCTGTGTGTGTGTGTGTGTGTGTGTGTGTGTGTGTGTGTGTGAGCGCACTATGCAAATTTTGCATGTGAGGAAGAGTGTGTGTGGGCTGTTGTATCCTTGTGTATGATTCATGGCAGTGAATATTTGTTCCTCTGGCAGCCAAGCATCATACACAGAGGCTTATCACACCCCACACACAGATGCACACACACACCTATTCAGTGTTAAGGCTCTCTGTTTTGCTCTAACACACATATCTTTCTCCGTCACATTCACACTGTCTAGGCTATTTCTCTGTAACACAAACAAAAGAGCGCACATACACACACACACACACACACACACACACACATATATTTATGCGTTAGCCTAGCCACTCTCTTGCACAAACACATTTTCACTCGCACAGCATGTAGGCACCTTTTTTGTCACAACAGATGGCATGTGTCACAATATTACGGCAGTATTTCATTAACATTATGGGCACCCATCTGTTGTGGGCTCTCAGGCCCCCATAGAGCACCTTGTTTTGGTCACTGACAGAGAGAGGGATAATAAACATTGTTAGCTGTGTATATTGCTTGCAGCGAGGAGAGGCCTGCATAGTCTGGTTGTATGGTGGCAAAGGAATCAGGGCAGCACTGTGAGAATTGTCCTTCAAACTCCTGCACTTTGCTGGATCCAGGATTTAGCCTGCTTTGTAATGACCTTGATTAGTAGAGTGCACTACATGTTTTACATCATTAGCAAAGCAAGAGAATTCCCTGTTTGACGACATGTTCCTGCAGTTGTGTGTGTTACACATGTCATGGTATTTTCTCATAGGTGTACAGGTTCTGTGTTTAAAGATGTGTTTGTTAATGTTCACTTCCTGTCTTGTTTAGCAGAATCGTGATCTAGTATGTGTGTTAAAATCACCTCCAGCCAAGCTTTCAAATTATGCCAGCCATCAGCCAAATATGGCCGCATTTAATCTGAGGTCATCCTTTTCGATGAAGAGTTCTGATCTATGTAAGAAATCTCTTAACATCATAAGTTGAAGGTGAAGCGTGACAGTTATCTTGTTGCCCCAGGCAACCAGATGTTTGCTGCCGCCAACTACTTTCTTTATTCTGGTTGACCCCTTTGGCAACTATTACACCCACATTAAAACATGCCCTGTAACCATTTCATTATAAGTGTTGAACTATATACACATTACAGCCAAAATGTAAACTAAAATATAAACATATGTTTTGCAGAACAGATTTTTAAAATTTTAATTATGGACGGATCTTTTTATTGGTGACGGCATCAAGGATAATGTTTAACATCGTAAACATGTCCTTCCAGCATGCTCTATAGTCCTTGTCTCGTCTTCGTAAAGCCATATTGCCTGAAACTCAGAATCTCAGAAACATTGAAGCACCCGGCTAGGCAGAACAGGCATCGCCATGTGTCTTTTTGTAAAGCCTGTCTAACCTAAGAGTAAATGAGGGGGTTTGAATATAGGATTGGTCAATTAAAAAATTGGAACCATTCTGTCTCTTGAAACACACAAAAGCTGATGGCCCTGGTAGCCAGCTGTAAAACTTATTGTTGGGCCCCCCTTACCGTTATGGTTTCTAGAAGTCCTTCCCAGGATATAAAGGCCTGTTCCCAACTATAATGATGCCTATTAATATCATAATGTACTATAATAAAGAGTTGTTCAGGAGATCACACTGGCATAATATTACTCATAAAATTCCCAGAAAACAAAGCCATCGCTGCAGTGAGTTTACAAATTCTTTCTTTTAGACATGCTGGCAGCGTGGATGGAAATGTCAGTTGGTCCACCACTTTGTTACAGACTGAATTAAATCAAACAGTCCATTCTCTCCATTTCTTGCTTCCTTTTCTCTTGTTTCTTATTGTCTGTCTTCTCCGTCTCCCCCTCTATTCCCTGTGGAACAGGACGCCCTACCTGGGGCTGTTGACTGAGAGAAACTTTGGTATTTTAAACGTTTGCATACTGTGCTACACAGAGAGGAAATGGGATCTAGGGCAACAACTCTACCCTCAGGCACAGAGGGTAACCTGTAGGCAGACACACACACAGACACACACAGAGTGTTCAGAAACCAGTGCAGGAACGGTTACTGCAGTGTGAGTTAAATGGCTGCCTGTAGCTAAGTGCCTCGTGTTGACACAGGCTCTGTGTGGCACAGACCCATATAGCCGAGCTGTTGTTTGCTGAGTTTGGTCCATGCCATATTGGCCGGAAAGATAATGGAAAAGGTTATTCCGCTTTACAGTCAGAGCCCCTGTCTCCGAGCAGCGGCTTGGTTTGTGAGGATTGGGGGTTTGTGTGTGTGGCAGCAGCATGATAATGTCAGCACTTCTCATGACATTTGAAAGTGTAATGGCTGAGGTCACAGTGCTTGTCACTGTTTTCGGGACTGTACATTTTTTTTTTTTTTTTTTTTTTTTAATGACCTCCAAGATGTCCGTCTTTCTCTTACCACCTTAATGCTTCTTTTACATAATGTAAAATATTTAAGTCAATGTCCAAACAGTGATGCTACCACCTATGTTTACCCTGGGAGGTTTTAGTAAGAATTCATCCCCAAACCTTAACCATGTTAGAGCCAGGCACTGCCCACTGAGCCACAAAGCAAAAAATTGTTCAGCCTTTGAAGCAAGCAGGTTCACTCCTACAACCTGAAGCAATCCTGTTGCTTAGCATATTCTGTGGCCGTGGTTCTGTGAATGCGAAGAGCCTATTTGTAGTTAAAAATGAAGCTGAGCGACATGCCGTGTGGGGGGGTGGAGGTGCAGGGTACAAAGCGACAGGTCATTCCTAACAGCGGTGGGCTAGCTTCTCGTAAGTGCTGCAATCAGATTTCTGATGGTTTTTTTATGCTTCCTCAATCGTGGTGGGAAAAATGTCGATTTTTTTTTCTCTTTCCCCACCTGACCCATTATGCAGCCTGCTGAGAAATAATGAGATTTTGTCCCTATTTGGGTTTGATGCTTGCTGTGCTCTAACACACAACCAGGCCGTCCACCGCTGCCTGGGGAATGTAGTGTGGACAGAATTACAATAAGGGCTAATGGCAACATCCAGGCTAGGTGAAGGAGCGATGATGTAGCTTGCTGTGAGGCCCATACAAAGTCATTTTGACATGACATGGGTGTCATTTGGTGCACAGTTTTATCCACTTTAACAAACTTGATTTTTCAGTGAACATTGATAGTATAGCAGGACACATAATAAAATGAACCATTAACCCCCCAGTAGGCTAGTGCTTGGTTACACAGGACCATATTGGACATCATAGCAATCATTATCAAAATAACCTGCTAACAATTGTTTTCACTATTGATTAATCTCCAAACTGTTTTCTCATAAGTAACAATAGTCAAGAGAATATAGGAAATTGTGAGAAGTGGTTACCACAATTTCCAAAAAAATCAAGGTCGAGTCTTCAAATGTGTTAAAAAACCCAAATTTTGAGTTCACTACAAGATAAAACCGAGAAAAGCAGCAAACCCTTACATTGGAGAGGCTTGAAATGGCAAATGTCTAGAATTTTTGCTTAAAAAATGACTCAAACAATAACAAAATGATTGCAGATTAGCCTATGACTTTGTCCAGAGATTAACCAACTAATTGTTTATCTTTATATCAACCCAATTGATTTTTTTTAGTTTGCTCAGTCACACATTAGAGCTGCAACTAACGATTATTTTCATAGTCGACTAATTTGACACTTATTTTCAGGAATAATCAATGAATGAGCCTCTAAAACAACATAAAATGTTTTAGTCTTGAATCTACACAGGGTTTTAGGCACTTGGCACCTTGTGTGTGGAAACATACTTGTCAAACAGTGTCTTTGTAATGTCATACCCGTTGGTCTGCGTCAGATTGAAAACTGCTTGTTTTCGTGTTCATGTTTTTAATTATTTCTCTCACTCTGCTCTCTTTCTCATCTTTCTCTTTTTGCTCGTTTTTTAAAAAATGTTTTTCTCTTGTGTTTTTCCTCTTTGGCAGGCTTCATCGCAGCAGCTGAAATTCACAACCTCTGACTCCTGTGACAGGATCAAGGATGAGTTCCAGTTCCTTCAAGCACAATATCACAGGTGCAGACAGAAACACTTTCATGCACACAGACACACAAACACACACAAATCTAAAAGCAAAGCAGTTACATACCACAGTCTGATGAGTGCAGCTTTTTCTCATGAAGAGCATATCTCCAGGCTATACATGTATTACTTAGTGTTTTTCTGTTTTGAACACAGTTTTGTAACAGTAGCCACAATGTTAAACTGCAGTCTAAAGTTGCAGTATGGCTGCAATATCTTGGCCAGAAATGGGTTTTTGATGGGAGTGTATGGCCTTTTTCAATACTAATTTTCCTTGAAGTTGTCGCATACACACGGAAAGTAGCCTGCTTTTTATTTAACAGGTCTTTCCTAGGAAATTCCCTGGAAAGAAATATAGAATTTTACACTATTAATAGGTAAAATATAGACACTTCCAACTAAAGTCTGAGTTAGTCGGACTGAAATCGGACTAACTCAAATTTCTCGAAATCGGTCTAACACACCTGGATTGTAGGACTGGAAGTTAAGCTATTCCGTCATGTATAGACCTTAGTGGGACTTTAACTGGACTAGTCATTCTGCACTTGCTCCTAGTCACCGTGCTGGCCTTCCTTGGTGTTAATGGTTAGGGACTGTTTGTCACTTTTAAGAGGGGAAGGGGTGCTGCAAAATGGGCCAGGCATTTGAGGAGGGACTTGTGTTTTTAATTTTGGCTTAGGTGAGGGACATACAACTTAAAACAGTAGTATTTTATATTTAGTTTAAATAAATTAGTATAATAATTAATATATCAATAATAATAAATAATTAATAAATTAGAATTAGCAGAGGTCTCTCCTTCTCCAAAAACAAAGAGTCCGTGCTTTAAACTGATAAAAAAAAAAACGAAATAAATCACTTTTGCGTCAAAAAGACGGCAGAGGGTTTTTCGATGCTGCTTGTTGCAGATGAGCTGCTAATTACAGTGGCCAATACAAAAATGCACATGGCCCTATCCAGAGTTTGGTTTGTCCGTTTTTGGTTACTATACAAATATGGCAGTGCTGCATAGCAGACTCCGTTGACAGTCACCCTATTTAGATATAAGCAGCTCATCTTAAGGTAATGAAAACACAAGGATTATTTTTTTCAGGTAATTGTACACTTAAAAAAACAGACTTATTATATTTCATTTCTGCCAGTATATCTCCTAAATCCCACACGCTAGACCTTTAACTCAGCACAACTAGAAACCTAAAATAACAGTCTGAAAACTGAGTCTCTATTTCCCCCAATTTGTGCCCAAATTTTGTTCGCTTCTCCCAAAAACCTGAAAATTACTTTGAAATCATTAGGAAATAAAAGAAAATAGTCATGAAATAAAGCTTTGCAGAAAAATGTAGCTCGAGCTTGACGGATGCCTCAGTGACTCAATGAAGACGTCTGCCTTTGTTCCACTATTCCTCAACTCTACCTCCACACTGCACACTGAGGCAACATCCTTTATTGACTCATACCTAAATCAATCTCGTTTACCCTCGGCCATTGATCTCCCTTTACTGCTTAAATACCGCTACAGTGCCAGAAGTCTGAGGCACTTCCAAAGTGCCTGATTCGACCTCAGCTGATCTGTTTGATAGCAGTTATAAAGCGGGGGGACGCCACAGGGTCTGCGTCTCAGCGAGAGATCCTCTTTGTGAGTGTGGAGTCTTTGAAGCCCGCCTTCCTTCCTGAGGAGGTTGGTTTGTTCTTCTGTACCTGTTCTCCCAGAACCTTCTAGAGGCTTTCCTCTGCCGGTTACAGAGACAGGCGAAGGCAGATGAAAGCCTGGCAAATTGTGTGCAAAATCCCTGCTCTGGTCTGATCGCTCTTGTTTGCGGAGGATTCTGAAGCAGCAATAACACCCGGCGCGTCTTTTTCCTCGCCTTTGGTTTTTGTAATTCCCACAACGGTGAGCAGCACCGTTTAACCCTCTTCAGAGAGCCAGGGCGCAGTTGAAAGAATACCTTTTTTGTCTGAGCATACAGAACATGCATACAGTGCCTATTGACTCAGGAGGGGGGCTGGGATGGGGTGGGGGGCTCGGGAGCCACAGACGAGGCTTTGTAGCGCTTTGCTGCTGCGCCGTGCTTGTCTGTTGCCGAAGCTTTTAAAAGGCAAATGCACCGCAGGCGTTCCCCGGGGTATAGTAGCAAGCATTGTAGCTGTCGCTGTCTTCCTCTTCCCACCCTCCTCCTCTTCTCCCACCCCTTCTCCCCTCCCCTCGTTCACATGCATAAATAGATCAGGGAATACATAAATCAAAATAAAGATGACAGCAGGAGCGATTTAGAGGCGGAAGAATCGGCAATAAAACTCCATCAAAGTGTCGTTTGAGAGCAGCGGTGCAGGCCCGGGGGCTGCTGCGCACCAATCAGAGGCGGCACAAAGCCAATCCCAGGTAGGCTGGCAGCGGGGAGGCCTGTTGTCATGACAACCTACCACACAGCCTACGCATGTACACCGGGATGGCAGGAAGGGTTTTATGTAGGAGGGAAGGGGAGCGTTTTGGATAAGTGGAGGTTGCTCAAACACCCAGAATGAAACTGCCCATCACCCCCAACAAAGAGGCACACCCCTCCCCCCAAGACTGTTGATCAGGTTGGATATGTTGAGTTCAATGGTGATAATCCTGTAAAGTGGACTGACTGTGTTCCCAAACAGTAGAACTCACCCTCACCTTTTGTGTTGGGCCTCAAAGCTTTGTCTAAGCACCTTCCACCTGCACATCTCAGGGCTCTACAGTGCGAGTAGTTCACTCGCAATTGTGCCTAAAATTGTTATAAACTGGAAAAAATAATTTAGGAGCACAGTGTGTGTGAGTAACAGAAATGCCTTAACAGAAACACCTTTTTTACAGGGCTTTTAATTTAAAATAAGGAATATAGGAAGTGGCAAAACTTAAGCGAAACTAACCTTATCACACAGTCACGGAAAGACGACATTTGCTTGCAAATACTGTAGCAATACAATAGCTGACATCACGGATAAAAATGAAGCCCATTAATTTCGGAGAAGAGAGGAGGAGGAAGAAGAATCCGGCATGGGATATTTGCAAGCAGGGTCCAAAATGAACACCCACCAAGCGCCTAATGGGAGTAGATTTTCTATTTGCCGAGTAAATCTCAGAAGGCCATCTGCCACACTGGCAGCTAAATGTTTGTACCAAAAAAATCATGTAATTAAACTATGCTGAACGTCTCTGTTGCGTTTTAGTGTCATTTAGGGGCGCAAGGCTCTGCTGCTTCTAAGCTGCTCCTACTATCTGTCACACTCACACACACCTTCACCGGTGTGGCAAAAACTGACCATCTTGGGCATTACTAATTCTGTGGCACTTTTTACTGTAAGAGACATCAGCTGTTCTGCTAAGTTATCACCTGCCACACTAAATAGCGTTTCACGCATGCTTTTGAAGGCTATCACATAATAGCACAGAAGCCCCATAAACTGAACCGAGACTGCAAACTCACATAATCAATGGCAACACATTAGCTTCACTTCTTCTGTTTTTACCTTTCACAGTAAAAGCCCCATACATAAACAGTGTATCACTGCTCCCAGATGGAACTTATTCAAATGCTGAAACTTTGTTGATTAGTTGTTTAATATATTTAAAGAATTTTGCTTCAGATTTTGCTCTGGCTTCTTGTTTAAATATGCTTTTAACATAGTGCACTATTATCTCAATGAAATGTATGGAAACACATATATATGTGAAACAAAAAAAGGCAATTTATAATTTTGCCTGGTAAAAAATATGTCTTAAAGTCTATTTCAGAACCAATACAATACATGAGAGGAAGGAACACACACGCACGCAAATGTTTGCAATCAATGGTTTGATGAACTCTGTGTCTGAACATTTTGAACTATCCTCCCAATTTTCTTTGTGTGCTCCTAATTTTTTTCATTAAGCAGCACATGTGATCCAAAGTGTAGACCCCTGCATCGACATCAAACTAGTTAAGTTTTGGCTGCATCTGTTCTCTGTTCCTTCCTGAAATTATTAAAAGCTTATCCATAATTTTTCTTAAACTACGTTTAAAAAAATGACAAATAAATCTACCTTGTACCTTGTACCATATCTATATGTAGATGCAGTTTGTTTTAAGTAGGAGTTAACCTTCAGGCGCTAGCCTTGGTAACTGAGTCACTAAGTGACTGTAGCTTTGCAGTCAAGTCTTTCAGTGCTTTACTGTTTCTTTAGATCTTTTAAGAATATAAGCATTAGGTGCTTCTTAGGAAACAATATCATGCCACCAAAGTGATATCTTGGGTTTCGGCAGCAACAAGAACAGTTTATTAGAAATCAGCAGAGAAAAATCTGGCAGTTAGCATCAGCTGCAAACTCATCACCACATATATACACGACAGAGTATATAAATGTCTATTATCATTGGTTTTACTCCATTATTGCCAACGCATCTCTGGTAAATGCAGTGCAGAAATATCACAGCAGTAACTTCTTAAAAACTATGAAGCCAACACTGCAAGAAATTTGTTGCATTTCTGTTAAGGAGAATAATTACAGTATAATTTGAGATCTTTAAAAAACTTGTGTCTCAATTAAAGATAATTTCTAATAGGGATAATTGCACATGAGGCCACTGCTTGTCCTCATTCAATTTCAGAAGGAATAAAAACAACTCCTGGGACTTTGAAGGTAACAGATCACAGCAAATGAGAAACCAACAAGTTGCTTTTTGCAAAACTTCAGGATGGTAATATTAATTTTAACATTAAGAAAGAGGGTCTGTTTATTGAGTTGACTGAATAATTAGAGTTTTTGGTAGCACCATGAGAGCAGACTGACAGATTACATGATTTCTTTGGGCCCTTTTCTGACTAAATATTCCAAGTGATAGTTTCTAAACTGCGAGGAATAGTGACACTGTCAACATACAGATAGTAGATCTGGTATGTCACATTTAATTTTACAAACATCCTGGAAAAGGTTAATAAACAGTAGAAAACAGTATGGAGGCCAGTGAAAATTTTATTACAGTCGTTAATTCTCTTTAATTTTTGTTACTCATTCAGTCTCTCTTTCAAACTCGCTGCCGACTAATTTGTAACGATGTTCGAGCACTGCTTGGATGGAGACAGACAATTTTGTGGCTAAGATGACAAAGAGCCTTAGAAGTTAGTCATGTTGAAAAAAGGGCAAACATTTCCGTTCAGTCACAACCAATCAGAGATGAAGCCACTAAATACTCGTCACTACTGCAGGGTCATTCATACCGTGAATAAAAGCCGTTTGTTACCTTTCACACTGAAAACAAAAGACCAATGTTGGTTGGTGTTAGCATACCTGCCAACACTCCTGATATAGTCTATTTTTAACCCTTTCTCCTGCCCTACTCCTGATTTGTAATTTCTCCCACTAGTCTCCCGATTTTAGTGTGGTTCATAGTGGTATGACTCAAATGGATGTTTCCCAGTTTCTCTGATATGTCTAGCCTGCAGTAGGATGTGTCGTGGTACCTGGCAACCCAACCCAAACGACCCCGCCTGACATGTCATTCATCACTCGTCACAATGCACGTTCAAGCTCACTGCAGACTGTTTTCCTGCATCATTTTATCCTTCCTGTTTTTTTTGTTGAAGGTGTTCCTGGCAATAATGGCTCCTCAACAAACTCATACACTCACTGACACTCTTATAATGTTTGCACTTGATATTTTTTGTGATGTAAATTTTTGTACATTTTACTGTGAGCTATGAATTTAAGGCTCATCAAAAGTAATTTAGTTTAAAACCTTGTATTTATTGTATTAATTTGTGGATTAGGGTTATATGGGGGCGGGGATGTAGGTTGTGAGTAGGCCATCCCTCTTTTTCACAGCCCCATGTTGGCAGGTATGTGTTAGTGGGATTTTTTGTCTAGTGGGAATGGGACTTTAAAGTGTTCTTGTTGAGTTAGCCCCAGGGATGTAATGATGCATTGCGAGGCAGTTAAAAATCGATACAATACAAAATATGTGAGAATCCGATACTAGAGACAGCTTGACAACATAAATAAGATAAGATAAAGCAAAGGCCCCGTGAAAGGTGACATTTATGCACCCTCCAGTTTCAGAAGTGTGGCTGCATTTGAGCTTCCTTAAGTCAGAAAGTAATACAGGCAAGAAGATAACAGAAAAGACAAAAACCGTCTGCAAATATTACAAGAGGGTGTTGAACTACACAAATAGGACAACTAACATAATGCAACATGTGAGCCGGCATCATACTGAGGAGCTTTGGTCAGCCCCGCCTACGCTAGTTAGTTCTTAACGACAACTACACTACATCTGCATTCATTGCATAGTTTGTGTTTTGACTTTGTACCCTCCCTCAAAAATAAAAAGGGATTCTTTAATTTGATATAGAAAAGAGGATAAAATGCAGTATTTTGTATAATTTTTGTTTGAAAAAATTCATTCATTAATCAGTCATAAATTTTCTGTTTCTTACAACAATTGTGAGAAAATCGTAGTGTGAACCGTATCGAATCATGAGTTGAGTGAATTGTTACATCCTTATTAGCCCCTAATACATGCAGAATTAGGCTCCAATCCCTCTCTGGAAATAGAAAATAGATGTATTAATTATTTGAGTGTGCACAAAAAACAGATAAAATAAATACTGATAGATATAAAAACATAAGTAAAAGCATGAACTAAAATCGAATGATATATTTGATTCTATATGATTCAGTGTTGTAATGTCTATCAATAAACAGGGATGAACACTTAGCCAAATCTAAATTTAACTCGAACAAATACTGCAGCTGCTGTGATAATTATAGAAAAAGCACAATACCGTACTTATGCATGAGCTGACATTATTGGCCCTGTGTAACACTGTGTTCAGTCTGCCAGTTAAGACTAACAGCGATGAAGATTCAGCCAGAGCTCGCTGTAATCGAGCTGTCATTCCCACAGACAGCTGAGAAGAACATCCCAGCATAAATATACACACACCATCAAACAGGTTTTAGACTTATCTTAAATCTGAAACTATCCACCGTGTGCCTGCGCATATCTTTATTTGATCTGAGTCTTATTCTGTCCTCACATCAGATGATGCCTTCTGAGACTGGCATGTCGGAACTGGCTGCTTCAGTCAAAAGGCATCGAGGGGGATTTTTTTTTCCCCCTCTGTCTTTTTCATTTGACGATCAGGGTGACTTGTTGACGCGTCCTCCTTTGTCCTGTCGCCTCGCGTGACATCAGGGCTGACATGATTACAGCTAATGGCTGTCGCAGAGACTGGGTCGCAGGAAACGTTCCCAAGACTATATTTAGACTTTTTACTTCACAGCCTCTTCTCAGATTTTGAAAGT
Organism: Plectropomus leopardus; assembly: GCF_008729295.1. NCBI lineage: Eukaryota > Metazoa > Chordata > Actinopteri > Perciformes > Serranidae > Plectropomus > Plectropomus leopardus. Next base: position 24,623,360 of record NC_056465.1, read on the forward strand.
AGACATTTTGGCTAGACAGCACCTCTGGAGTTTAATTTGACCTCCACCTGTCAATCGATAGCCTGTCGAGCTTGGTGAAAACGCCGCCAATGTGACTAGTAAAGTTGAGGATGATGACGGCAGTAATGATGATGATGGAGGCGGCAATGGTGATAAAGATGGTAATGGTAGCCTGAGATGATGACAATGGAGGTGGTGCTGATGATGATGAAAGTGGGAGGCAGTGATGGGGGTTGAAGTGATGATGAAAGTGATGACAGTGTCGTTGGTGATGATGATGAAGGGGGTAGAAGTCACCTGGTGTCAGCACTTTAGAGGGAAGACTGTCGAGCTGACTAACAAGGTCTGACTCTCCCCTCCCTCTCTCCCCCAGTTTGAAGCTCGAGTGTGACAAGTTGGCCAGTGAGAAGTCAGAGATGCAGCGCCATTATATCATGGTGAGTGAAGCCACACGCGTGCATGTGTGCGTGCGTATTTTTGTGTGTGTGTCTGTGTGTGTGTCTGTGTGTGTGGTATGCACAAGAGAATGTCTGTGTATCTCTATGTCATTTTTGCCGTTTGTTTGTGTGTTTGACCAATGTGACATTTGATTCACACGTAAAGATGTTGATGTTTCTGTGCAAGGAATTGTTTACTCTCTTCGTCTTCTTGTGTTATCACTTTCTCTGTTAACCCTTTGAAACCTGGATGGATATAAGTTTTTCTTGCACTGCATTCAGATGGGTTTCACAAGTATTTAAGCCTTTGAAATGTGAGCAAATAGGTTTAATTCTCTTCATGAACACTGGAAAAAGGCCAATGAACATATTGCAAGAAAATGGTAAAAGCTGACAAGAATTCAACCACAAAGTTAATGTTAAAATAAGGAAGTAGAGCAAGACAGAGAGAGAGAAAAGGGAGAGAGAGAGAGAAGTAGTCCAGAAACTACATTTATGGTGATGATTAGAATTATATATTCAAAATATATATAATATATATCACTTGGTTTAGGTCATTTCCTTTTTTGGGGTTTTCTTTTTCCTTTTTTGCTAAGTTTCAGGTATTCTTGTAACTTCTTACTAATTTGATTTTAAGTTGCTCATTGTCGTCTTCCTGTGTTTTTGAAAGAAATCAAGCCGATTCACTTGGGTTTGAAAGGGTTAATTAAAACTCCCACTCATCCACCATCTTCCCTTTCCAGCACAATTGTTCTCGTATGTCTCTTTTCTTGATGTTCATTTTAAAAAAATTCTGTCTTAAAAGGTAATTCTGGTTTATTACAACTTGGATCTTATTTTAATAGCTTTGGACATTTTTTTCTTTTTCTATTTCAAGCACTCACAAAAATTGCACACAGTAATAAAATTGCTGAGATGTTGGAATGTGTCAAAAGTGTTAAACACAAGTCAGACTGAGCAGAATGAAACACAAGTTGTCAGACAAACATACGTGTTCTAAATAAATCCAAACAAGGGCTGAAGAATATATAGTTTCAGCTTCGACAGTGATGTGTGCATGCACAGTAGTTGTCAAGTGAGGCAAATTAACTCAAAAATGTCATGCTTTTAGTTCAGCAGTTTAATACAAAAGTAATCAAACCTTGGCTCATTTTCCTTGGCTGATGTTACTGGCAGTGTTTGGCAGCAAAAGTGACTATACGCCCAGATTCAAGTATAATGACCGTAAAAAGGGCAGTTTTTTATTTTTTCTGCACAGAAGAAATAAAGCATATGTTAAAGCATTATTAGTACAATGCCTCCTGACTGTTCTTAACCCAAAGCTGCCAGACTAGAAAAGCTGTTCGCCTGCTGTGAGCCAGGATAAAGCTTATTGGGTTAGCCTAAAGAAACCAGAAATCACCAAACTACCGTTCAGAGCTGCATGGCTGTTAAAGTAATGTTAACAGTAAGGAAAAAACACAGGAAAAAAAATGGAATGAGGTCCATTGTTTTGTTTTACTGTCTTACATACGAAGATATAAGTGATGTACTTTGGTTGGATGACGATGAAAAATTTGAGTTATGTTTTAGAGGGGGAACTTTTTTTGTGGCAAAGTTTGTTTGTTGGGCCCGGGACAGGAAGCAGAGTATTTTGTTTGGTGACTAAGCAGTAAAATAACGTGTATTTTGTATTTATCACTGCAACAATATTGTAATGGTGTCATGAAAACCCATGAGGGTTGGGCACATGTTTGTGTGCATTACACAGAATAAAGAAAATCAAGCAATTGACCAGTCAGACAGTTAACCCTTTACTCTAGTGTAAGCAACATTTCTTATTAGTATGATCAATGTTCTAATATAACATATTAGAACATTGAGCAGATGTATGAATATGCAGATGCAGTTCCCAACAAAATCACACCAATAACTGGGGAGTGAATAATTATTTTCAGCTATATGGTGAGCAAAATATTGCAATGTCATTAAAAAATAAATATATATATATATATATTGTGCAGTCCTTATCCAAAGGATTAATAAGGGGTCGGAATCTCACAAATCATTTTTTCATAATTCTCACTTCAGAAGTAATTATTAATTAAATAAACAGGAAATGTTTATTGCTTCAGTTTACTGTGTGCCAAGCCATTCACTTAGATTTTCAGTTCACTGAATTGCAACATGAAACAAAACTGGCAGCCCAACAGTCTGACCTTGTCATGGTCTGACCGAACAGACAAAGCAGAGAAAAGTGTGTGGGAGTGTGCTGCCTTTTTATTGAAAAAGTTCACAATGATTTGGAGGTATGTTACAGTCGTCTGCCTGTATGTGAATAATGAAATGAAAGAGAAATTTACCGAAAGCCACCTCCGCTGCCTGGAATGTGTGGCCTCTATTGTAGAAACAGAAGTTTATGAAAGTGTTGTGCATTGGGAGCACGGTGCTGCTACTAACGTCATAACTCAACAAAACCCAATGCTTTCCACTACACTGAACAGGTGCAGGTCAGCATCAGGACAGTGTTATTTCTTTGCCTAATTGGAGACGACTAGAAATTTGGGGAAGTGGTGTGCAATTTATGGCCAATTTGTTTGTTAGTGATGCTCAGTTTCACCAGTGTCAGTTTACCTTCATCTTGCAAAGCTAGTTATTAATGTTGATGATGGGTGGACAAACAAAATATGGGACTTTGACAGCTTTTTCTGTTTCATCAACATACGAGAAACTAGAAAGCAATTAACATGTAAGAGTCCATTTGTATTTAACATGTGAATTGATTCAGCATTGTTGAGGACAAGAATCACAATTCTTTTGTCAGTTGACGATTGTGTGTTACTGCCACCGAGGAGGTAATGTTATCAGTTTAGTGCGTTGGTTTGTCAGCAGAATTACAGAAAAACTATTGGCCCGATTTTCTTGAAACTTTGTGGAGGGGCGTTGCTTGGGCCAAAGATGAGCCCATTCAGTTTTGGAGAGGATCAGTATCAATGAGCGTAAGTTACATTTCACTGTTGTTTAAATTGATAGGGCATTTGGTCTTTACAGAGGTGTGCACTCTCTGAGTGCCCTTTTAATTTAACTGGTTTTTAGTAAGTTTCGTGTTTTCACAATGATGGAATTTCAAACTTTGATAGAGATACCTTAAATATAATATTTCTATTCAATTCCATTTTAGATACCACAAGGAAAAACTGACATTAAATCTTTATAAAAAGATAAATGTAACAAAGCAATGACTTTTGGATTGTGTCCGAAAACAGCAGAATGACTGCAATAAACATAAAACTTTTTTTTTTACAGCAATGAAAACACTATTCTTCTTGTTGTACTGTACACATTCAAAAGCCTCTGAGATTATCAAACTGCAAGTAAAAAGTAAAAAATAATTTTAAAAAGTGCCATGAAAGAGTGCACACAACTGAAGTGAATAAGACAAGTAACAAGATGACAGCACTGTGAGCGAGTTAGAGGAGATGGCGCTTTGGTGTCACTCGACAGTGTGTGTCGAGTGAGAAAGTTGTATCCATACTTTAAAAAAAAATAGTACTGAAACCGTTTCAAATATTTAGAATCTATGTATATTGATAAATAGATAGTTTTGACAAAACCACTCAAGTTGCTGCTCTGAGATCTCAATAGCTCACTTGGTCGGGACAATGGTACCAACACCAGCCAAAGCTGCAAAAACAAGGCCATAGTTGCAACAACGTAGAATTGTCCTTGATTATTCATTCACTTTTTGTTTCTGGAGGAACTGTAAGTGTGCTCTTTATCTCCCCAACCCCCTTCATTTCCTCCCTTTCCCCATCTCCCGCCACACATACACATTCACACACAAACACGCACACACAGATGTGCTCGCCCGCTCTCTGCTCCACCTCAGGGCTAATCTCATTGTTGCTGGCCGTGGCTGTGTTGCTGTCTGATGTTTTGCCTCTAATTGATCCTCTGACTGGCTTTAATCTCATCTAATCTGTGCCGCCGCACTGCTCTCTCTACCATCAGCCAGCCAGCAGGCACACACATATGCATACACTCGCATACACACCACCTCTCTGTGTGTCTCAGGCAGGCATGAGTGCATACAATCTAACACACACACTTAGGCATTGTTGGCCTGATAGCAGCTTTTCACAGACATAAACGCACACATTTTGGACAGAAAAGCACAATCATGTAATAACAAAATGACGACACAATTTTTTTGTGTCTAAATTTAAATCGATGTTCACAATGAAATGTATTTTTCATATGCATTTAGTATGTTTAATCATTGTAAATGATCCAGATGAAGGTAATGGTTGAATTGAGCTTTTAGATGGTTTGCAGAAACCTAGCTTCCTCATGTTTAAATGATTTCTTTGATGGTCGAGTTAATGTCCGGCAGGATGTGTGCTAGCCTGCAGGCTGATATTATCAGTAAGGAAGGGAAAATGAAGGGTTTTCATCATGGTTTGGTATTTGCACTGAACAGTTTGTAGTGCACTGCAAAGTGTATTTAGTTTTTTCTATGGCTGCTAGTCATGGTATGTGTCTTTGCTTTTTTAAAGCTTTGCTTCCATTTCACTCTTTGACCTAATGTGCGTGTGCCAAATCAAACCGCTGAGAGAAACCAGACCATGCCGTATACATGCAAAGACTAATTGAAAGGTTGTTTGAAAGTTCAGCTCTGTCAGTCGATCTTTCCTTCTCTGTGAAGGATTTTTAACCCCTAAAATGTTGTTGCATCACCTCATCATTCATGCATTGTAAGCTTTTTCAGTTGTCCTCATTAACATAAAATGATGGAAACAAGTGAGCTGTGCTAAACAAGCAACTGAGATATCAAACCATCTGAGAACTAATGTGCAGAGGCATTTTGGATTTAAAACCACAGATGTCAAAAATCGTGGGTAAACATGATGCTGTTTGCTGCCTTTTAAAAACGCAATTGCCTGCAGCACGCTTACCAAGACAAAAAAATCTGAAGTTGCCTGCTATGTTGTCATTCAGTGAGGCAGCAGAGGCAACATGAATGAATAACACTTTTCTGCAACATATTTTACGATAAGGTTATGTACCAAGGCCCCAGGAACAGTGCCAGTCTTTGAAGCCAATTTGATGTGGTGGCCAAACCATGGAATTACAACCTCAACTTCAGTCACCTGATACCGCTGGGCTCAAAAAGACTTTTCCCATAGACCTATATTGTAAAAGAGATGTCTGTCAATCAGTGGCTAAATTGTTTTGAGCATCACAACTCCTGCAAAATGACCTGTTTCACTATCTGTATATGATCCATTCAGTCTAAAAACATTTTGAAAGTTTAGGAGACCCGCAGGATTAAATCATTATTTCTTCATTCAAATTAGTTAGTTAAAAGAGAGTATCAGTAGTAAAGTGCAAGTAGCAAAAAGGCAGAACTGAGTATCTGTTTATTTATTACAAGTAAATTTCGCAACGTTATCACTTGTCACATATTTTCCAAATATAATGCTGGTATGTGACATTGTGACATAGCATTATGACCCAGGTTTTATTCCTGTTTTGACCTAATTGTGCATGGATGCTTGATTAAGTTTGAGTCGTCAAATCTTTGATGTGTAACATTATTTGTATTTTCCTTTGAAATACAAAAAGATTTTAGTCAGTTGAAACCATCTTTAGATTCAGCTCAAAATGTTTTGATAAAATGGAACTATGAATGCATTATGGCTTATCCCTCCAGCTTCACATGCACACTCCCTGCGTAGATGCACACACAAACACTGACACACCACGCACACACACACTTTCAATTGCACTTCCACTCCATCAGTGGCAGGCCCGGCCTTGTATCCCCACAACGACCACCCCCCCACCCCACAACTCCGTCTCTAATAGCATATCAGGTTGCCCCACTCCCCCGGCCAGCGGCAGCACCTCCATTTCCCCAGCGCTGTAATTACTTTAGGGAGCTTCCGCGTGGGCTCTAGCAGCTACAGAGAAAAAGAGTGTGTGTGTCTGTGTGTTTGGTGTGTCTCTGAATGTGCGTGCACATACATTCACGTACAAGATAGTGTCAGTGTGAGATCGAACAGAAAACAACAATGGCGAGTGCATGTGAGTGAGAGCAAGAAATGTGTGTGTGTGTGTGTTTGTGCATGTGTGTGTGCACATTTATGTGTGTGAGATCTGTGTGTTGTTTGTTTTGCAGTGACAGAGCCAGTCCCCCCTGCAGACAGAGTGGGTGATTAACAGGGTTGACGCCTAGAGGGTGGCCCTCTCATTAACTCTGAACTTGTGCACACACACACACACAAACGCACACACACGTACACACATGCACGCACACACAACAGAGGCTCTTTCTCTACTGTCTCGCCTTTTCTCTCTCAGTTCCTTTTCCTATTAGTAGCTGTGTCTCTTCTCTTTGTTTGTATGCATGCAGGTGTTTTTGTGAGTGGGAATACGTAGGGAGTTATTAAGATGTCAAAGATGTGTCGTGTTAAGTTGAGGGTCTACATTGTGCTGAAGGATACTTTTATTTATTTTTTCGCCTTGACTTTTATTACCTAGAGTTTTGCCTTCATTATTGGAAATCTTCAAATTTGTGGCACGTTTTCAGAGTTTGTGGGGAGCACTTCATTCAACTGTGATAAGCCATTACTAAATCATGCATTTATTTTTTTGAGAATGCCAGCTAAAAACGAGAATTTTAGTGTTATCCAAATGCACATCAGCTGTACAACACATGATTTGTCTCTCACAGTAAATGTTGCATAATGAAGTGTAGGCATGGGGCTCTTGTGCAGAAGATTGCCTGGGAGCAGTTATTTGATGCTTGTGTTTGTGATAACGTTTTCTTTTTGTCTTTCTGTCTCCTTTTTTTTCCAGTACTATGAGATGTCCTACGGGCTCAATATTGAGATGCACAAACAGGTGAGTCTACATTTAATCCTTTGAAGAAAAAAAAAAACTCTTCTGTTCCCATCACATGACACACAAAACTGTCTTATGTCCACAAACAGTAAACTGCTGGTGCAAAAACTATTGGAACACTGAAGGATGTGCTCAGTGCTGTTGGAACGCGCATGTTTATGGTGCAAGGCCTGAAAAAATAACATTGCAGTCTCCTGGCGTCTACATGTTAAAGGTGTTTATATTACTGTAGTTGATTACAGATGTTGGCCTGTTGTTCTTGCACTCTGCGTGCCAGTGCGTACTGTGAAGCTTTCAATAAAATAAAATTGTAGAAGGTACATTTTTCCAGATTTCACTTCGCTAGTATGCCTGACACTTATTTCTGTCAGCATTTGTTATTCAACATATCAAGTATGCAGGCTTTAAGTTCCAAGTAAGCAAATGACTGGTTCACAAGACAAAGCTGTAAATTATTCCACCAGTTATACCCTTTTTCCACCAAAAATTACCATGAGTATGCACCTAAAAAGAAAAAAAGGCAATAGACTCCCTTCCTATTGTCAGTAGACTAGAGTGTGCAACTTGTACTCAGGTACACAGCTCTGTACTAGACCAGTATGCCCTTATGTTTTGCTTTTTTTCTTGTTTGTTTTTTTTTTTCTGGTGTGTCGCGTGTCATGGACAAGCCGGAAAACAGGTTCCCAAACAGTAGAGAGCAGCTTTTAGGCCAGTAAAAATATTACAGTGGTTACTTTTTTAAAAATATCTCTTACTTATTCAGTCCCTAATAATGTGTGAGTGCCACTTGAATGGAGACGGATGGTATTTTCTGGCGGGGCATCATTGTATTGTCCAAGAGATTAATAATAACACATTAGACTTACAGTATATTGTGCTTTTGAAAGTCCTCAAATATGCTTTACATAATGCAGGATATATGTGTATAAATGAAAAGAAAGGAAACTGTAAATTTGTTAAAAGGAAACATTGGAATGGATTTAGTCGGCTTGGGAATTAAAACATGGCGCCGCTGAGGGGGTTAGCCGGGGAAGGCAAGTCTGAAGGTGGGTTTTGAGTACCTTGCTGAGTGCTAACAGTGTACGGGCATTTCTGATGTGGTTAGGTGGTGAGTTCTATAAAGAGGGGGCTGCAACCAAAAATTAGTGCATCCAGCCGGGTGTTGTTTTTCCATCACTGCCAATAGGAGCTGGAACGGATAAATGCCTATAACTGCTGCAGAGTCATTTGTCCCAGGAGTGAATGCCGATTATAACCTTCCCCTTTAAATGTATGTTTTTTTTAGTTCAGTAGAAAGGTGCTTTAGAGTAGCAACGTTTTCTATAAAAATACAAGCCTCCGGGATCCTTGAACCATTAAGTTTGTTTTGGCTGTCAGAAATATTTCATAACTTGGGGTGACCTCTCTCTCACCTGGTAGAGTGTGCACCCCATAAAGGTGGAGGCCTTTGTAGCAGCACAGGTTCGATTGTGACCTGCAGCCCTTTGCTGCATTCCATTCCCATTTCCTTCCCATATTCCCAGTCTGTCTTCTGCTGTACTATCATTAAAGACATAAAAAATGATGTTAAAAAACAGAAAAAAAATATTTCAAGTTAGTTTCTCATGAAACAGTCTTTTGTCAGTTTGTCTGAATGGCTGTAAACTCTACAGCACCCATGACGTTGTTGCCAGGGAGAAGCCAAAGAAAAGTCTGCGAGTAAAACATGAGTAAAGCTTTTTCAGTAAACTTAGTGCTGACAGTGAGCAGGAAATCACTACTTTCTTTGGCATAACTTCACTCTCCTACGCACCTGTCCACCAGGTGTGCATTAGGCAATATTTCCTTTGACATGATATTGAGAAACCATGAAGAGGCACAAATAAAAGCTGCAGCAGTTTCAGAACAATTTGATGCCGGAGTCAGGAACATTTGTTGAATTCATCTTATACTGAAGTAAGATTTTTTCTTTATCCCTGTCCCTGCTGTAAGTGGTGCAGACAGCATCATTTTGAATTTGGTGATTGGATGAAGTCTCAAGGACTACCAGTCCTTCATAGCAGTCCGTAATTGCAGTTGTTCATAGTGGTGATTCAACCGGGAGAATTTCATGGCCATCAAAACCTTGGAGGTGTTCCAGCTGCCAGTCACTTAACATCATCTATGCAAAAAAACCAAAAAAAAAAAACCTTGAACGTCCAAAATAACTCCTCTCACTTTGTTATTCTGTTGATGCAGACACAGCTGTGCATTCCCAACCCCATTCCCCCACTGTACACCTGCAGCTCACTGATTGGCAGGTGTGAATTACAGAGATAATCTCCCTTCACTTTGGGAGTGTTCAGAGACATTTGAATGATGTCACCTGAGGCTGTGTGTAGAAAAACAGGCGCCAAGGGGGTTAGCTTTTCTGCTTTTGCCAAATCAGTTTCCATTCACCGTATGCCACAGTGATGGTGAGCATGGAAATGTGCATTGGGAACTGAATTTTATCTGCTCCAAGTCTTGGAAAGTTTAGTTTATTTTAGTTTGTAGGTACTGATGTAGCCATTCATCTCAAATTCCAAGTAGGGTTGGATGATATACTGGATGTATCACAGCTTGTTCCTCTCAAGATGTATAAAATTGCTGATTCGCAAACATTGAGTATAAATTATCATGTCAGTTTTTTAAGCCACTGGCTTAAATATTATTAATAAATGAACTGTTAGATTTTTTCCAGCTTATAGTGAACAAAGCATCATGTTTAATGGTGCTGTGGTAACAGTCTAACTCAGTGAGTTGTATTGCCATTAGCGTGAGCAGGTGAAGTCAGTGTTTTTGTATCTGCTGAGCTCCGATTGTGACTATTTAGTCACATTGTGCAACCATGGAGCACCAGTGTGACTTGCAAATCTTTGCAGTTTATGAACTGGAGATCTGTTTGTTTGTTTCCAGCTCACAAAGGTGCTTCAGTAATAGTTTAACTGCCTGTAATAGTACCATCTGTTGACCAAAAGCTTCAAGTCCATAGCAAAAACATCAACACTTCAGGCCTTAGACGAGACGGGTCCTTCAAAAATGAAAGGACCATGGGTTCCACTTTGATTTATTTAATATAACAATACGTGTTATGTTAAGTGTAGGACGAAAGATGGAAATTAGTGTCTTGCTAAATCTGGTGCAACAATGTTTTGTTATCTCGTAAATGATCACTGTCATTGTACTCCGTCTTTTTGATAAGTTAAATAAACAAAACTAAACTTTATTTAACTTTACTTAAACAATTATATTATAATTATAATAATTTAATTATATTTTAAAGCCATATCACAGAGTCATTCATCAGCAGAAAATCCGAGGAGCAGATTCCCCAAATCTTCAAATCCAGTGAAGACAGTACAGCCAGAATTAGTTGGCCATTTTGAAAAAGAAAAGAAAAGGCAGGGGAGGGGTTAGTCGCCGATATCCATACATCAGTTTGTGAGGCTGAAGCTGGGGGAGTAATTTATGCTCAGCCTGTAGGAGGGAGAGAGCGATGGGCCTCCAAAGGGCCAGCCCTTATCGGTGACCTCGTCTGGCGCTGCCCGTCCACACACACAAACACACACACACTGTCTTATGATTGACGGCGCTCACTGACAGCCATATTGGAAGAAGTGAGTGTGCTTTGACAAATGAACACACACACACACACACACACACACACACACACACACACACAGAAGTAGCAGCTTCCATGATTTAAAGACCTTCACATATATGCACCCACACAACTCGGAGGTAGGAAGCACAAGACGGCTGTGATGCATACGGAGCACACACGCACACTCACACACACACACACACACACACACACACACACACACACACACACACACACACAGAGAGCAATATGTGTGCAGTTCATCCCACCCGTTTCCTTTATCTGATGGATGAAATTCATAGTCACAATTGCGGTTGCGTGTATGTCGTGTCAAATGTGTGTGTGTGTGTGTGTATGTGTGTGATGTTGAACAGTTGCTCATGCATTTTTCCGTCACAATTTTCTTTTTTTTTAATGTGTGTTTGTGTGTGTGTGCTGGTTGAGACTGCCTGCGTGAGCATATTTGTGTGTGTGCATGTGTCTCTCTCTATTAGTGCATTATGCTTGTAATTTTGTGTGTGTGTTCATAAGCAGTTGTGTGTTTCTGTTGATGTGTGCATCTGTTATCCTGTTTGTGTGTGTGTGCGTGCATGCGTGCATGCGTGCGTGCGCGCTTTCTTTGTGCACAGTATGAGTGGGTGCAGAGAATCTCTAGTTCCATTAGAGAGTTGAAATTGAAGGGGATGTGTGGAAACGAGTGTCGAGGAGCATTCATGTCTAGGCCTATTGTGCACAGCCAGTCCCCCCCTTCTCCACCCCCGCCACCTCCTCCTCCTCTGCTCCTCCTCCTCCCTTTCCACCTCTGTCTCTATATCCCTCTCTTTCTTTCTCTCTTGCACTCTCACACATTCAATTGCTCCCTCTTGATCACTCTGTCCCACTCAATTCAAAAAATGCCTCTCCACTCTGTCTGTTCATTCTCTCTCTTCACTCTCTTGTCTCTCTCTCTCTCTCTGTTTCCCCCTGTTTTGTCTTGGTGAGTAGAAGTATGGTTGAGTTTTGTATTGAACTGGGAATATGTTGTATGAAGCTGTATTGTTTCTGGGTCTCTCTTTGTCTTTCTATTGTTCTGTTTCTGCACCATGTTTTTCTTTCTGTGTTGAATGCGTGTCCTGTCTGACATCACAACTCTTCATCTATGTTTTCTTTATGTTCCATATAGTGTAGGCTCTTTCATTGTGTGTCTAAATAATGTACAAGTAGTCGTTACATCACGGACAGTACAGTGTAGTTCACTCCCAACATGTTCATCTATAATGAGCAGACTTACAGGTTGAACTGTAGGAGACCTCATGGTGAGTAATACTTAATTTATACCTCTGCCGCTGTGTGCCTCCACCCTCCGTGCAGGCACCTCTCGGGCACAGCAGGCATATAGTACTGTGACAGACTGAGTGTAGCATGTAATTTCACAGGTGCATGCTGGGACAGGAAGTGTCCAGAAATCCAACCTCTCAGCTCTGATGTTTAATCAAACTTGCCTGGTGCATAGTCACATTTTGCAGGAGGTGTGTGACACGTCTCTGCGACTCTTTGCGATGCCTGCAAACCATCTCTTCAATTCTGTGCTATCACTAAGGCCTTACTCTTGTTAGCCATGGTGACAGAAGTACCTAGATCACTGGCTCCCGACCCGGCAGTCCCGACCTCTATTAGGAGTTGCCAAAGCTTCACAAGGGGTCACAAGGCCTCCTTGATTTTAAAGGGTGTAAGAAAATTAATAGTATTAATAATAATGCATCTATTTTTTTATTTTATAATAAGTTTTGTATGTTAAATTTGAATTTGCAAAGTAACTAGTCAGAATAGTTGTCTCATCTAGTTCAGTTAGAAGAACAATATTTGCCTCTGAAATTTAGTGACGTAGAAGTATAAAGTAGCACAATGAGTAAATACTGAGTTAAAGTACAAGTACTACAGATTTATACCTACGAGTACATGTTTGCACTTTTTAATGTTCTAGATTCATTTCTGCTGTTGTCAGATTTAGTATAATGTCCAGTTGTATTCCCAGCAGGAAGCAGTAGCTCAAGACACTCAGAGAGTGAAGCTCCTTCAGGGACAAAAGCAGGACGCCCTGAGGAAGTCTGTGAAATGTTAGGTTTGTTTAGGCTTCCTTCAGTGCTTCCTTGAAACACATTTTAAATCAACATTTTTGTATCTGTATTTGCTTTCCCCTTTGAGTCTACATTTTCAAATTACAAAAGATAAAGCTTATTTAAATTGGCAAAAAGCAGCAAGACATCTCCAACAGCAATGAATTCAGTCTGTTGCACATCCTTGATGTATTTGTTGAGTATCCCGGCACAGTTTTATTATTATGTATGTTTTATTTTCACACACACAATGCTCTTGTCAGTGAATGTGTGCTCCAGGAGCACTTGAGGAAAGCTAGAAAGAAGCAGAGTGAAATGTAAAGGCAGGACAAAAGAGAGGAAGAAGCGTTCAGACAGATAAAAGCTGAGGGAGAGACACAGAGAGGAGGATAATAGAGAGCACAGATAAAAGAAGAAACAGAAGCTGGGTTAGGAAAAAAAGAGAGAGAGAGAGAGAGGGAGGCAGCATAAAGGGCACTGAAAAAGAGGAAGAGCCATAGTTAGCACGGAGCGAGTCCCGCAGAGACATTTTAGAGAGACATTTTAGAGATGTCAGCGAGTGTGTATGTGTAATGATGAGCGGATAGGAGTGAAGCGCTTGATGGGGAGCTGTGCTCTGCATGCCTAATGATTGTTAGGAGGGCCCCTCTCTCCTCATAGCGCCACGAATTAGGCTCTAACACAATTACTGCTGCTTTGCATATCTCAGACGGATTGGATGATTACCAACCAAATGTGATAATAGACCTGCATGTGAGAAAGATAGGGAATTTGCAAGACGAGAATGAGGAAAAAGTGTGTATGTGTTTGCATGGGTTATTGTTACTGCCTCTGTGTGTGTGTGTGTGTGTGTTATGTGTGTGTGTGTGTGTGTGTGTGTGTGTGTGTGTGTGTGTGCACGTGCATGTCCAATAGTTTGAGAAAGAGTATTAAGTACAAGCAACTTAATTAATGAGGTGAATAAAGGGGATTCTGATATCTCTGATATGTGTGTGTGTGTGTGTGTGTGTGTGTGTGTTTGAGAAGGTCATAGCAGATGTTTCCCATACAGATGAGAGCGTGGTGTGAATCATGAGGGTTTAAAGGATACATCTGGTGATATGCTATATTTTTTCTTTGTCAACAAAATCCCACGAAAAGATTAAAACCAACAATGAATCAAATCATTATTAATTTTTATTTTTTTTTACAGGTGTGTGTTTTATACTGTGACGTGTCAAAACGTCCTCTGTGGAAAATAAGGCTGTTATATGCTTCGCTCTAATTTGGATATGTATAGTCTTTATTAGAGTGGATGTAGTTTCCACTCCATTTTCATTTGGCACACAAAAAGTCACATTCTGCAAACACTGACAATCAACGGCTCTATGCGACATTTAAACAAAATATTACATGTACCAACAGCATCTAAACAATACAGAGTAATAAACACATTTCACATTATTTGTGGCTTAAAGCAAATGGGAAAAAAAAGGCACTGCACTGTCTCTGACAAGTGATAATGTGCTAATCTAACGAGAGAGTGAGAGAGCCGTCAATCATGCATGGTGTGTTTACACCCACTAGTCCCGAGACAAGGTCTAATCAGGCACAACACGTGTCGGCGGACTAAGGGTGCGTAGGGGCTTTAAAAACACAAAGTGAGCCGCGCTAACCCTTTTTAAACAAAGAATTGCCAATACTGCTGCAAAGACGTCCTTACATTAAGACAGCTTCGCTTTTTAACATTGAAACAAGCTATGCTGGAATCAGGCCACCGTGTGATTCTACATAGCATGCCGACGTTCAGGAAGCAAAAGAGGCGTGTCATGTAACACAACAGCATCAGTGTCTAGCATCTCAACAGAAATGGCAGATGAACTGAGTGTTGAGGTGCCTTTTGCTAGCTGGGTACTTTCTGCAAACTCAAGCCAAATTGGTGAGTATAGTTAGCTGTTTGATGCTTTTTAAATCACCTGGTGGTGGGGTGCACACGCAACACCTGTGTCCTGCCGGTTCCCTCTTTTTACTCAGACATATAAAAAAACATCAACAGCTACTAGTATCTGGCTTTTGTATTTAATGGGAAAAGTTACAATTGGCATTCACACCTGGGACAAATGACTTTGCGGTAGTCACAGTATTTATTTGCTCAATTTTCAATCGGCTCTGATCGGCAGTGATGAAAATAAAATACCCGAGTGGATGCGCTCACTTTAGCCCCTTTACCAGCAGGATGCAATTATCAGCCACCACAACATATCGTCTGTCTCCGCCCAAGCAGCAAGGGGCATAAGAGGGGCTTCTGTTGCTCTGGCTGAATTGATTCCTCATAACGATGAACATGGGCATTGAAGTTTATTTTTAATCAGTGTCATCCACACCGTCCTACTGCTGTAAATACTCACTAGAGCACTGAATGTGTATTTATCTGAAAATAGTCTCCAGCTAATACACTATTTACTCCAGTTCGCATTACGTGTACTAAAAATCAGTGCCCTGCTTTTTTTTTGTTAAGAGTACTTAGGCTTAAAAAAAATAAAAAAAACAAAAACAAATATATATTTATGACCGGTTTATATAGTTAACATCTTAAGTAGAACAACTCTACTTAGGACTGCATGCCACAGACAGGAAAGAGACGTTTTAGTCTAACCCAATTGATTTTGGTCTTTTTCTTTGTCAACAGAGTAAGACTGGTATTACCATTTAACTAAAAATATCTTCTTCCGCAGGCTGAGATTGTGAAAAGATTGAACGGGATCTGTGCACAAGTCCTCCCCTACCTGTCTCAGGAGGTGAGCACACACACACTCGCACACACATAGACACAAAGACATCACTAACCCTCTGACCCTCTGCACTATTCCTTACATCCTGGAATGAGATCACCCTCATTCCCGCCTCATTACCTCTCCACCTCCGTGACCCCTCGCTCAGCATCCCTCCCTCCTCCACTCTCCTCTCCACGTCTCTCCTCCCATCATTCATCATCAGTCGCTTCCTGTGTTTCTCTCCAACTCACTTTCACTTTACTCCTCCCTCCCCCACTCTCCTCTGCCATATTCAATCTGTCCTCCCACTTTTCCCTCCCCCTCCATTTTTGACCTCCTCCTCCTTCTCTCTCCTCCTTCCCTTTATCCCTCCTCCATCCCACTCCTCTCTTCCTTTATACATGTGTGTGTTTGTGTGTGTCAGCGTAATAAATGGTTGTGTGATTCAGATAAGCCGTGCTCTTATCTGCCCACCAGGGCGTTGACCTCCACCCATTACAGCACACCAGCCAACCATCCATTCACCAGTGTCACACAAGGCTTTTGTGCGTGTGTGTATGTGTGTGTGTGTGCGCGTGTGTGTGTATGACTGGATGAATAGCTGAATGGCCAGAGGGGGGGATGCATCACCAGAGAGGGTTGTCGGGTCTCTGTTGGGACTATTGATATTGATCTAACCTCTCCACCTCTCTCCCCCCGAACTCTCCTCCCCTTGTTTCTGTCTCGCTTTTATTGTCTCTCTCACTTTCCTTCGCTCGTCTTCACCCCCCCACCCCCCACCCCCTTTCCTCACACCCCGACCCACCAATCATCTCCAGCACCAGCAGCAGGTCCTGGCAGCCATAGAGAGGGCCAAGCAGGTCACCCCCCCAGAGATGAACTCCATCATAAGGGTATGATGTTCAGGCCCCGCTTGAGGGTCTTATGACTCTAAAGCATGATTATTGATCATTATTGCAATTTCTATTGTTTTCTTTAGTGACCTTCATTTATTGGCTTTTAGTTTGTGAAATTAGAAAGTAAGTTTACTCTACCGTTTAGCTATAATCATTAATTTTGTGAGATTTAAAGAGATATGTTAGATTTTTTGAAGTGGGGTTGTATGGGATACATATCCATACTCACGCTGTAAAAATGCTCTTGTCAAAACCACCAGACTCTATTGACAAAAACAGTGACAGGGTTCTCACGGTCATGGAAAACCAGGAAAAGTCCTGGAATTAGAAAAATAATTGAAATCTTTGAAAAACGCATTGAATTTTTTCAGTTTTAGGAAATTGTGAGAGTAATCTTCTGTGGATAACCTGCCATGTAATGTAACATAACAACAAATTTATTTTCTTTAGCTGACAACTTAAGGTAGCTCTAATATGCGTTGATATTGTGACATTTTGTCAACCATCACGTATATTTCTTTATTGTCCCTGGCTCCGTCTCTCTTCATGAATCCCAGCTAGCTGAAATCATGTTTTAATAGAGTTTGAATCTGATATGTTTGAGAAACTTTAGGCAAGATTTAAATTGATAATATAGGTCCTTGAAAAGTCATGGAAAATTTCTGAAATTTTGTTCATGAAAATGTGTGGGAACCCTGCAGTAATGTTAACTGAACACGGGAGCTGCTGCTCTACTGCAGCCTGGATTTAAAAGCTTGTTTTAATTTTTGACTTTGTTTAATCTGAACCAACCTTTTTAAACACTGAGGTCACACAACAACACACACAAAATAATCATTCGAGGTGGCTGAAACCCGCAGCTCCTGTGTTGACCAGTGTTGAATCACTGCTTTTCTCAATGAAGTCCGGCTTTAAAGAGAGCGATACAACGGCATAATTTTCCCTCTGGAGCTCACTGTCTGACACTGAGGTAAAGAAGTGAAAATACTCTAAATAAAGCATTCACTTGAACTAATATTGATTTTTTTAAAGTGAGACTTTTTGAGATGGCTAAAATACATTTTGTTGCTGACCCCTCCATAGCTGTACATTGCTTATCTTCCATGACACCAGCCTGCTTCTTTAAACCAGGGGCGTGCTGACTGATATCTATTGCATGTAATAAACGGACTATGGATAGGCACCCTTCAAAAAATCCAAACTATACCCTCCACTACATGGGCAAAATTTTGATAATTAGAATAGTAAGATTACTGGCTAAAATACTGAATCATTATAGATGGAGCATTAGCCAGCTAGCTGTAATCCTTCATCTCTGTGGCTTTAATGTTAGCCAGCTGCACTTTATCAATATAAGCTTTGTAGTAGCTAGCTTAGCTATTCCATCATTTTACCAGAGGTTTAGAATTAACTAGCCGAGCCACTCCATCATTTTACTATGGTAGTGTTAGCTAGCTTAGCCACTCCATCACTGTGATGCATGATTCAAAGAGGCGCCTTGCTATTGTCTTTTGTCTGCTGCTTCTTTTAGATACAGAGGATACTGGTCTGTTTTTAGGACTGGACCTGCCCCTCATAGCCACACAATTTGGTCCATTTTCTGATGCTTATCAATATCTTTCTTTCATACTTTTTACATGAAATATAACCAAAAGGCATAGATCTTCAGGTCTGAATGTGAAGCGAAGCTTCAGAGAGCAAACTGTGGCTGTTGGTTACAGTTTACGAGAAGTCAGTCAGGATTGTCATAAAATCACTGATGTGTCATGATGTCGAGTGTGTGTACAACAGGGAGTGATGAAAATGAACAGGCTTGGCAGTAACAATTTTTCTTTCTACACATTAAAATGAAACGTGTATCCTGTGGTGTTTTTATGTGTTATATTAAAGACAAGGTGTGTCCTCTGTAAGACGTGTTTTTTTAGTGTTCTCCCCTCTCACTTGTTTTCTCGGGTTATATAGATTGAAAATTGCATCTGTCATAAATAAATTATGTGCTGCAGACTTTCCATCTCCTACCAAACATGTATTTTAGCCATGATACGTGCCTTCCATCTTTTCTATTGTGCTGGATCTATTAGCGCTGTGCCTCAGGGGTTATATATTAAACATAATTTGCGATGTATAATAGGTCTGTGCATTGCAGATTTTTGCATTGCCCCCCTGTGTTTTGCAGTGATTTGTGTGCCGGGTCTTTCCTGCTGTGCCTGAGTTGTGTCTGGTTGTCTTCCATGCAGCAGCAGCTCCAGGCTCACCAGCTGTCTCAGCTCCAGGGCCTGGCCCTGCCCATGACCCCCCTGCCGCTGGGCCTGAGCCAGCCAACCCTCCCGGCCGTCACCACCTCCTCTGGTCTCTTCTCCCTCTCCTCCCTGCTGGCCTCTCAGGCCCAGCTGGCCAAGGAGGAGAAAGCGTCACGCGACGGAGTTGACAGCCACCGCGAGGAGGACGGAGACAAGTCCGATTAGATGGTGTCCCCATTCAGCTCTGTTTTTATCCAGAGACCTGAATCCCCAGATCTGAGCTCCCTTGGCCTACAGCCTCTCCCCTGGTCTCCCTCTCTCTATGACCTTAGCTAACATGGGCTTTAATCCCATCACACAGCTCCAGCTACAGACCCCTAACCAACTCTCTTTACTGGGAGGGCTTTGGCACCTGCCCCCTCATGTCAGACTGGTCCTGATTGCTTCGTATTTACCATCCATGGGTTGTTCCTTTACCCTCCTTCCTCTTTATCACCATCAAAGTGTCGCCTGCGTCTCTTTTTTGTATCTGATCAAGCTTCATTTATTTTATCTTTATTTTTTTATCAGGACTGCTTTCTATTTCAGTTCCTTCCTGCCTTCCTGTTGCTCTGTCTCTCAGCTCTTATTCCTGTTTAGTTTCTGTTTCTCTCTCTCCATGGCTCTCTTCCTCCCACTCTCACCCACCTCTCGCCTCTGTTCTGAGCGGGTTCTTGTAATGCAGGACTGATCTGTGAGACTGAACGCACCGTACAGTAGGTGTTAAAACAGGCTAAACGTTAAACACAGGGATTCTTTGGCAAGCTGTAACACTTGTCAGACACAACACAGGATTCCTCCAAACTTCAATTTTCCTAAGAAAGAGGTCTGACAAAGATCAGTTGATATTTTTTTGGCAGTACAGATCGCATGCATTCATTCCAAGCTGGCTTTGAGTTTAAATGGCGGATTGTTATGGATTAGAGAAGTGTTTTAACAGTGTCCTGGCTAAAGAGAGACACATCCCAAACACACACATACACACACGTCCTAACCAAAAACTGCTGCTTATGGAGCAGAATTGATGCGTTGAGAAGACGTCAACAAACGAGAGATTTTGTGTATAATCCTAAATTTATATTGAGAGAGGAAAAAGCACCTTCTTAGAGCAAACTTCATGCTGAGAGCTGCCAGAGTAGATAACAAACCCACATTAGTGAGTAATCCCCCCCGACTTACTATCCTCACTTGACCCTGTGAGGTTCGTTAGATAAATCCGCCCAGCACCTTAACTGAAGGCAACATTTTCCTCAGCAGTTAAATGAACAGAGATGCCGCTTGACTCCTGCACCACCCCACCCCCCACCCACCCACCACCGCCACCACCTTTTGCATCTTTAATGTGAACTTATATCAGAGGCACCGGGGGGAGAGAGTGTGCATGTTGTGTGTTTGACAGCAGAGGGCAGTGTGTGTCCTTCTCCTCACTGGGTCCAGAGCAAAACAAGGACAGGACAATGACAGAGTGCAGGCTATGTCACAAGGGGGGAATGGCTTATTTATCCACTCTGTGTGTACTAACTTAATACACAGAGACTAGACTGAGGACATTAATCTCTGCATGAGGTCAGTTGCGGTCTCTCTCTTGATCCAGTTCTTGAGGAAAAAGTCTGTTTTAAGATAAAATGGACCCGTTTTGATCCCTTTGTAAATTCAGATTTACAGCCTGTACATTTGTATTCACTGTACTTATAAAGGTCTGTCACTTATCAGACTAACACTACATTATTCAGGCCATTTAACACCTACGTAGGACATCGAGTGGGCAATCTCCACGACCTGACAAAATTATATCAGTGCAGATCACACGGATGAAGCCCGAGCGTCCTCCACAGCTGCTCCGATGAGTAGAAACTCCCCCTCAGCCTCACAGGACCTGTTTTCAATTAGCTTGTCCGATTAAACCTCTTTTCCGGTGGAAGCTGGCTGAAACTATGCTGAGAGAAAACTCCTATTGTGATCAAAAGCAGAGTTTCAGAACTTTTTAGGGACCCCAAAAATCTTCACTAACAAAAAAAAAAGGCCACGAGAATCCTTTCAGGTACTTGTGTTATTATGTAATGGAAAATATAGTACTCTTTTCATTATATTTAGGTTTAATTTCTTAAAGTTACAGTTTTGAAAATGTATGTTTTGTTATCTTTCGAAGCACCTATGGCGATAAGCAGTAATTGCAGGTGGATTGCACTTCCCCAGAGATCCTAACAGTGTCGCCTTCTTCCGAATGTTGACTTTGTTTCCTTTTCTTTGGATTTGTACTTCTTTTTGTCTTTTTGAAGATTCATCATCTTTATTCATTGCTTTTCTTTGTTTGTTTAGCCGTAATAACCATTTACTTGCAACGCTAGCATTGACTGAAAAAAAAAAAACTGCACGCTGCTTCACACATGTGAGTTAAAGAGCGAGTCTCTTGCTTTAGCTCCACCTACCCTCGCTGGTGGACCAACCATTGTCGGGTGATGGATCACGCTTCACTAACCGTGCGCCACTTTTGATTTTAACTGGGAATTACGCCATAGACACCCAGTTTGTGATACTACAAATTCAAGGGCTTTCATCAGTAGACCTAATAGGTCCGTTTCATTTGGCGATAGATTTAACAGAAATCCAGAAATGTATTTAAATTCAAATTTTTGAGATTATTACTTTAACACTCGCTTACGTGGCATCCAATGTTTTTGTTTTGCTTTCAGCCCCTTCTGTATTATTGAGCTTTCAGAAAAATCTCCTTGGTCCTAATTACAATGTGGACGTTGACGTTAAAACTTTTTACAGGTCAAAAGCTGTAACTTCAATAGGACAGAAGCAGCAAAACCACTAGACAGCTGCGTTGCAGGCAGACACTTTTGGTACAGTTCCCTTAGAACGGTACATAACCCGTGCGGACGTAAACCGTAGTTCTGTATTGCATTTCCACAGTAGACAGCACTCATGCAGGCTGTGCTATGTCCAGATGAAAATAGCTGCTCCATCCACCTCTCACTGCATTTCCTTTTTACCGATGATACAGAGGAACGTCTGCACCTCGCTGATCATCCACAGAACATGGTTGGGTAACATTTGCAGAACAAAAAATAACAGGCTGGAGTGTTTACAGTCTCTCTCTATGTTGACCAGTCATCGGACTGCAGTGTTTCTACGGCAGCGTTTTAGTATCGGATCAGTGTGCTAAGTACCTTAACAGAGGGGTGACAAAAAATGGAAAGGATCGGAACGGCTCTTTTGGTACCACTCACAACTTTTGAAAAAGTTAACAGCTCTAATATGTACTGAACTGAACTGAACCGGACAGCTCAGTGGAAAGAAGGTTTTAGTGTGAGGGAGATTCTTAAAAGAGGTCTAATCAGGCAACGTGTGTGAACACCTGTGGGGGTGGAATAGCAGCAGCCATTAAACGTCTTCTTTCGATGAGATGAAATTGACCCTGTACCCCTCCTTTAGGGTGTTTTGCGGCACTCATACATTTCAGCAGAGGTAGACTCAGTGCTTATGGGACCCCCTGACCTGGCACTGCCTTGTTTGTGTTAGTTTGAATACAGCCTGTGTATAATGTTGTTTTATACAAACCCCTCACACATAGACTGACACACACACACCCACACACACTTTCTTAGCCTTCTCTCTCTGATTTAATGGCTACACTGTGAGAATGAATTGATGTGAAGTGTGAAATCTTTTGATTTTGAAAAAAAAAAAAAAAAAAACACCACCCAAAATGATCTTTGGCATGATGATGATGATGATGATGATAAAGCACATTTTATTGTTGAATTCATTCAGAAAGCAAAAGTATACAACTTGCACGTTAGAATAAAACCCTCCATGTCTT
Source organism: Plectropomus leopardus (assembly GCF_008729295.1). Classification (NCBI taxonomy): domain Eukaryota; kingdom Metazoa; phylum Chordata; class Actinopteri; order Perciformes; family Serranidae; genus Plectropomus; species Plectropomus leopardus. The sequence goes on from NC_056465.1 coordinate 24,646,139, forward strand.
CTAACAGTCCTGATGGCTTACTGTCGGTGACATTGGCGGGACGACTCCTTCGATGATGCCCATTGTTGTGTATGTATGTGAATACATAAATGAGGTGTGTATAAGCAGTTGTACAGGTTTGATACACACGAAGCTGAAATGCTGTTCTCACTACAGCTAAAGCTAACGCGCTATTCTGCTTGTGAATTAAGCTCGCAGCACACTGTCCTCCCACATACTTTATGTGTCTAGCTACAAACTGTACTCGTCGTAGTGATATGCAGAGCTTGTAGACAAAGCGGCACACACACATACACACACACACACACACACACACACACTCATCAATGCATGTCTGCTGGGGAACCGATGATTGATTTCTTTCTAGTCGAGACATTTTTCAAAAGAATGTTTGGTCCAAACTTTCTGTGATCAATGCACTTGTATTTTTTTTTTTTTAATCCTCTTCTTTGTTTTTAAATATTAATCGATATGAACTAGAACGAGAGTTACAAAGCTGACGTTATAAACATACAAATGAAATTCTATGTATTTGTTAAAGTAGTTGGAGGTGCTCGCCTCTGTATACAGTTATACATAGAAAGCTTTATGTGTATATAGCTGCATCTTTTCTTGTCTGTCCTGGATGATTGTTGTGCTATTGTGTTACAAAACTGATGTGACACCAGGGGGGAAACTGCAGTACGTTGACCTTTTGCCCTTTGATCCCTCCCCTCTTCTCTGACCCCCTTCCCCCCGATCCCTTCGACTCCCACACCTCACCTTCCCAACTTTTTGCCCCCATAGCGTGAAGCATTGTAAGCGTTTTGAGCTTTGTAAAGGTCTTTTTTTAAATACTTATTTTGTGCATAATGTAAAACCTGAAAGTGTGTACTTTGGCAAAAAAAAAAAAATGTTTTGTGTCTGAAATCATAGCTTCATTGAAACAAAAAAAAGGAATATAAAAAAAGTACAACAAACATTTACTATAAATAATATGAAATGTTCTGCAGTAAGGAAGGACTTCTGGTGCCTTACAAATAAAGTCAATCAAATCATAAGAAATGCTCCTGCTCTTCTGTAACTCTTTCAATGTCTCATTGTGGTTTGGTGTCTGGAAATCCTTTAATATGAACACCTGTACACTTCTTTTAAGTTGCTCTGGTTACTACAGGCAGTGTGGTGAACTTAATTTGGGTGACAGTCCAAGCAGAAGGCCCCAATTTAAAGGTGAGTACAAATGCCTCTGAATGTTTTAAGTTGCCTCACGAAACGGGCCAAATAAGATTTTGTTACATATTCAACCTTTCAGGCCGGCGTTGGTTCCAGTTCATCTCATCAACATGTGAAAATCAGCTTGCAGAGATATAAAACTTGGAAGAGGTAAGGTGAAGATTTCTTGTCCTTAATTTCTTGTTGAAGTTATATGATGTTAATGTAGTTTTAAGTAAGAGCATGGCAATTTCATTTTAGCAGAGACAGCAGGGAAAAATCCAGCATTCAAGACAGTCTAACATCCCCAACCTCAATAATCCCACCTGGCCATCGAGAATGTTAGACGTTGATATTTGGTTGAATTTAGGTTGTGATGTCAAGTGGCCAAAATTCATCGACAGGACAAATTTTAATGCCACTGTCAATTTGATGTAGAATACTGATGAAAGATGATGTTGGCATTTTATTGGTTTTAAGTGTTGTTGTTGAGTAACCAGAGTCTAACATCTTTCATGTCTCCTGTGAACATCATTTTGATGATAAATCTTGAATTTAAAGTGTTCAAAATGGTCTTTTGCATCACCATAAAAGTGCGTGATCAGTCTGGCCATTCATTATTTAAACCCACTTCTCCTCGGTAGGATAAGCTTTGACAGAAACCCCAGCTAAGTTGCATGTTGATCTTTGTAGCTAACTGAAAATGACGGCCTGAAAAGTGTGAAAACACCCTCAACTCTTTAAGTATAAAAAGCAAACATTTCAGAAGACCCATTCAGCGGCTACTGTGGAGCTTTCGCCATCACACACAGTCCTCGGCAGATAGTTACCCAGTTACAGTGAAATTGTAGAGGTTGATCAAATTGTAGTGCAATGTTCAGACACCTTTTACAAGGAAAAAGGCAATGAGCAATTTGGCAGAAAAAATGTCTAGCAAACTTTAAGAAATTAGTAGATTTAGAAAATATATTTTTTAAAATTGAAAAGTGTCCAGAAAATTATACTTCTAATTATTATTAATTTGTATTTAAAATTATTTTATAGGGTTATTGGAATTTTTAATCCCTTTTTTCCCAGTTAATTTACTTGTTTTTGTATTGGTTATTTATTTATTTATTTATTTATTTCTCTCCCTCCATTGTTGGTTTTTGTTTGTTTGGGGGTGGGTGATTTTTTTGATAATTTTTGGGTCATGTCCTCTGAAGTTGCTCATTGTTTCTTCTCATGTTTTTCAAATAAGTCAAGCTAGTTTCCCAAGGTTTCAAGGGGATAATGGGGTAAACATAAAAAATAAACCACTAATCTGGACATTAAAATCCCTCTTTAACAGCAATAATTCTTTTGATGAAGGAGGGTTTTTTTGTTGCCACTTTGTAGTAAGACAGGCTAAAAATAGAAAACTAGTTGAGTTATAGATGCTTCAGGACCAGATGATGGCACAGATACAAGGTCAGGTTTTCAGTGATTTCTCCTAAACTTTCAGCATAAACCTGAGTTTGCATGTCGTGCGGCTTTGTGAGGGTGAAATTCACGCACACGGAGCACAGAGGTGTCTTCTAGCTCCATATTTAGTCCACCTTGTTTAGGACCCAACATCGAGCTTTAAAAGACACGACCAGTGTTTTCACATCCATGATTTTACTCCTTTTGTCCGAGACAGAAAGATGAGTGCCTTCTGACTGCTGGAGGGGTTCCTGTAGTTCACATCAGCTCCACCAGGAGGAAGTGTTGATTTACGTTTCCCAGCAGCCACTCTCTGAAACCAGCAGGTAATTGCTCTGAGGTATTCTCACATGTGCTTCAGTGTTTGTGTGTCACATTCGAGAGGGAGCTTCCTGTTCTTTTGGCTGCGCTGATGAAGGTTTATCTATTCAGCACCGCATGTACCCAGAATTGATGTGACATCTCGGAGACAGCGGATCACGGCCTGTTTGGCACCTGCGTGTAATCCTCATTTAGATGCTATGCCTATTAAACCCGAGACATAACTCTGTTTGTTGCATTTACACCTCACTGCAGAGCACATGCACATTTTTTTTTTATCTGCGTGTGAATGACAGCACATCTTTCCTCTTCTATCTCCTTCTCACTTTCTTCCTGTCCCCCTGACTCCCTCCTTCTGTTTGCCTTTCCCTTGTGTGTCCATGCAGGTAGAGGAGCGTGTGTGTGTGTGTGTATGTGTGTGTTCAGGGGTAGAAAAGAGATAGAGGAAGACTTTGTGAAACCTCAGAGTTCCTGTGGTTGCAGCCCTCCTTCCTCTCTTCCTCCCTTCCTCTCTCTTTCGCTCTCCCTACAGACAGCTCTGGATCTGACACTTGAATAAATATGAAAGTGCCCTATTTTTTCTCTTTCTGTCTGAGGATTCACACGCTCCTCACAAGCTGCGACGCAGAGGCAGCAGAGGGGAGGGTTTCTCTCTCATCCACTCTTTTTCTATAGAGCACATTAGAGCCTGAGGAAAAAAGATAAAGTGCCACAATCTCACTCCAGTTGTTTAATTAGTGGCACCTTAAAGGATGACGCTGGTGATATTCTGTATTTTTCTTACTGCCATGAAAAGAACAAAATTTAACAATGAATTTTTCTAACTAATGATTTTCACCTGATATTCGTCTGTGTCATAGACATGAAAAAAACTATAAAAAACACAATGAGTCACGTTGTTGACGCTGCTCATTATAATAAGCACAGACACTGTTGTTTCACCCACACATACACCATCCTGCTGCTGTATATAGCCACTAGAGCACCAAATGTGTATTCATCCACATCTAAAAATAGCACTAAATGTACAATTTACTCCTGGTTGATTAACAGTAAAGTTTTTCTTAAATCCAGCTAATAACTCCACTAACTCATCGTTGTCTGTTTTGTGTGCATTGTAAAAAAAATCTGGGTGTTCATACACAGCCTTCAACCCAATCGCCAGGTAACTTTTGGCATTGTACGTTTCTATAAATTTACGATTTGCAAAAATGTTATTGTCCATAAATGTGGAAATTTGCCTTTAGTTTTACCATGAAATACATAAAAGACATGCAGGTTTCTGCAAACCAAGGATGCGTAACTTTTGTACATTATTATGTAGCAGGAATGTTCTTTTCGTTTCAACACCATGCTACATGTGTGGTTATGTTTATGCACAAAAAACACTTGGTCACGGTCAGGAAAAGATCATGTTTTGCCTTAAAATACACGGCTTTGATGGCACTAACCTGACAGGAAATGTAGCAATGACTCAATAGTAAATCTCTTTTGTTTCGCTATCCCCGGTGTTAAAATTCACTAAAAAAAACACCTACTTTGGAGGGCTAAAAGTCACTGGAAACTCAGTGATGACTTGCTAAAACAAAACCAGTTTTGTTGTTTGTTGGTCTCAAACAGTAGTCTGCAGCTTGGCTTCTCACCTTGGTGTCACACCATCACCTCTGCCTCCTGATGACAAAATCAGCCCATATGTGTGTAATCAAAACTATGTCTGTATAGAAAAGTTGACATAATGTTTATAAAATATAAAAATGTAAGGTTTTCGTGGTTTGTAGAAATGTACAATGCCAACAATGTCTTGTAAAGACTGGTTGCAGCCCTGGCTCTGTAAAAGAGACACAAACAACCGAGACACACAAAAATCCAGTACATCAGCAAGGGCTGATTCATGCTCGTGCACAGGACAGAGCAAAGTCTATGGATGCATGAAGAGAAAGGCAGAATTTGGCATGCGGGACAGTAAATCTGGCACATGCTTAACTTTTCAGGACATTATCAACAATCTTTCTCCTAAATCATCAGACAGATTTCCATTATAGATTTGTGCGAAAATTAAGCGATATTTTCTAAATGACGATAAAACACAATTGTTCACAATGTTCGCGATGTTATGCCACTTCTCCTGTCGCAATAACTTTCCAGGAAGCATGGCGATGGATGTTCAAAACATCAGCAGGTTTATTCCTATTGCAGGCACCGCACTAGACGTCATCATTTTCCGTCCCGCCTACTGACTCCACCTTGAAATTGCTTACAATCCTCATATCCACACAACCTGTGATGAAGGCTCACAGGCGGATGTTAATGATGCGAAACCTTTGAGCCAGTTCGTGCAGACAGCTGGAGTCAGCCTCCACCTTCACGTGACATACAATAATACTTAAAGCAGAACTTTTCCCACCATGCACTTCACACCACAAACCTGAAATCAACACTGTCACATAGTGTCGACGCTGCTGTTGGTGTTCGTGTAGCATTTAAAAAGTCCCACCTCCACCACAGCATCCACCTGTGCACTGAGTGTTACTGTGGCTCCCTGCTGAGCTGAGGCAGGTGCTTCCTCATGGGGGGCCACGAGGTCAGAGTGCAGACACCAAATATCACTGCTGCACATATTCTACTATTATATTGTGCGTTCAGTGTGTGAGCTGGCTGATTGAACTTTATTTTCACATGTATATAACTTTCACAAGCAAATAACTGCTGCCTGAAAATACAGGAATGCATGTGTAGTGTGTGTGTGTGTGTGTGTGCAGTACTGATGGAAATGCGCAGGGGGCCGCACTGGACGCTTTGTGTGTCTGTGTGTGTTTGATGATGATGATGATAAGTCTGAGAGAAGAAGAGAGAGACGGCGAGAGAGGGAGAGAGCGACGGAGAGCGAGAAGCGTCTTGATTAATCATGATTGACTCATTCAGAGCCCACTCGTCTTTTCCACCTCGCTCCCTCGCTCCCGCTCTCCTTTATGGCTTGATTACGGAGACGTACTCTATCTCTCATTACCCCCCCTCCCCCCCTCCTCCATCCTTCACTCCTTTTCTCCATCTTTTTCCTCTCTTTCCATCCGTCGCCGCGCCGGTTTATTCATCCGTCCCCGGGAAAGGAGGCTGTCAATCTCCGTCTGCCGCCTCGCCATCCTCTAACCCGCCTCACGTCCCTGCATCTATCCCCTCCATCCATCCATCTATCTCCCCCATCCATCACTGTCACTCTTTCTCCTCTCTTTCCTCTTTTTCTCTCCCCGTCTCACCCGTTCCTGCCACTTCGAGACTCTTTTATATATAAATTTTCTCTCTTTCTCTCTTCAAAGGCTTCCTCTATTTATCTTGGTCCCCCTCCCCCTTTTTCCCTCCTCTGCTCTCAGAGTGATCTGTCGTTCCCGTGTGTGTGTCTGTCAGGCACACTCAGGAATGGAAAAAAAGCAAACATTTTACTGTCTCCCTGTCTCTCTGTCTGTCTGTCTGTCTCTGTGTCTGTGTCTCTGTCTCTCCCTCACTCTCAGCCTCAGCTGGAGGAGCAGTCAGTGTTGACACAACCTGGTCTAAGACAGATGCTTCCAGAGATGCACCATGGGAACCGTCTCTTGGCCTGCTTTACTAATCTTGTCTTCTCTCTGCAGTTCACCATTGCACGCACACACACACACACACACACACACACACACACACACATGTCATGCTCCATGCACATTTATTTATGTCTTTGCTTTATGCACATGTGTATGTGTGCATGAGTTTATTGTGTGCATTGAGTGCATGTGTGTATAGAGTGTTTGTGTGTGAGCTTGCATCTCAGTATGTGTGTGTGTGTGTGTGTGTGTGTGTGCGTGTGTGCGCACAGCTGGGTTTAAGGGAACAAAAAGAGAGATGAGAACTATTCAAACTTTAATGGAGTCATATGAGATACAAACAAGCCCTCTCTCCCTCCTTCCCTCGCTCCGTCCGTCCTCTCCTCTGCTGACCTTCCTCGTCTCCCTCATCCTCTCCCTCTCTGATATTTTCATCTTTTTTTAAAAAATACGCTCTAACCCCCCCTTCTCCCTCCTCTTCGCTCATTTGTTATTCTCTTCATCATCTCACCCCATTTCTCTCACTCCTCCTCCTCTTTTTTTTTAGTTTTATCTTTCATCTCTCATCCCGTCTTCATATTTGACTCATAACTGCTCTGGCCCTATCTCCATTACTCACCGTCTATCTGTCGCTTGTTTCTGTCTCTGGATCTCTCTTGTTCTGCTGCCTAATGACTCTGCTTTCTTCAGCCAACACCTCATCGCTTTCCTCTTCTGTCTTTTTATCTTGGACATTGGCTCAAAAAATATTTGTAACCAATAACTTCAAACCCTTGAGCATGTGCATGGGAAGGAATACATTTTGAGAGGTACGCTTATTAGTTGAATTCGTATAACGGAGCTGGAGCCGGACATGTTTAGCCATGAGGACTCCCTAATAACTTTACCTGGATGGGCATGGTTTTGCAGAATGCAGCAGTGACACTCCAGAGAGACGTGACATTATCAGGCTTATTTGTTTAACCTGTGCATGAGCAGAAATTTTAAAAAAAGAAATAGTTTCTAGTTTTTCATGCTGGTGCTGGTACAGGACAAACAAAAGTTTATGCTGCCTCACAGCAGTCTCCAGCAAGCATGGGTTGTTGATTTATTTGAAGATTACATGTTCGATTTAGGTGACTGTAGCAAAACTTATAACGTCTCGATTAAAGTCGACTTCATAAAGCTGTGCATAGTGCACCCAATAAATAATTTCAGCATAACACTTGGATTTTTATAAAAGAAAATACTTTTAAGTGCAGAAAATTGAAGGAAATTAAAGCCACACACAGCAGATGTTAAGCTCAGCACAAAGACAGAAAACAAGGTGAAACAGCTAGTCTGGCTCTGTCTAAAGGAAGCAAAATCCATCTTATTGTAAGTGTCATAAAATGGTCATTATCAACCCATTGTCATTCTAAACTGTCAATGCTGTTGGCGTACGAACGTGACACCAAAAGCCGACTTCCGCATCCAAATGCAAACGCTTCCCGTGTGTTTTGTGTGTATGTTTTTTTTCCTACACTTTACCATGTGCCTCTTTTGCCAAACCTAACCATCCGACCTCATCTCAACCATCCTGACAGTCCGAGCTGTTGTGTAAATATAGGGACTGTGCTGCTTCATCCCACCACGTGCATTTGTTGACATTAGCGTAACGGCATCCCGGCGTGTAAACAGCTGATGCATATGATACCTTAAACGTTATTGGTTGAAGGTCCTGACAGAGCGGCACCATGTGTCGAGTTCAGAGTGAGAATGTGACAGATTATCATACATTATGACACTTTATGGCAAATTGATTGTGCATCATACAGAGGGCAAAATTAATGTGCAAATGAGATAATTATCGTACACATGGCAACACTGATCAATGTGTATGGACCAAGTCCATACTGACCCCCTCACAATCAGAGGCAAATCAAACTCGTTTATTTCCCGAAATGTTTGAACTGCTCCTTTAACCCTCGACCGTTCTGTATAGAGAGCATGTAAGGATACTCTGAAGTTATTTTTCTTGGTTTAATAACAGCAAAACAAATTTCCTTTTTACTCTCTGTCCTCTTTTTTTGTCTCTATTTGATTTTCTCCTTGATTTTTTTCTCTCCTCCATAGTGTCTCTCTCTCTCTCTTTCTCTAGTCTCTCTATAGTCTCTCTACTCCCACTGGTAATGTTTTTCAGTGTAGAGCCCTCCCCTGTGTGGTTAGTGGGCTGTTACCCAGCTGCCTCTGATACTTCCTGCCTGTCACTTCCAATCCTGGTGACAGTGCGCCTAAAACACACACACACACACACACACACACACACACACACACACACACACACACACACACACACACACACACACTCGCTTGCCTTGTCTTTTCCTGACACACCAGCATTTACGAACATTATTTAGTCGCCTGTCCAAAAGAAATGCATAAACACGCACGCTAATGTTTTTCACACACATACTTGCAAAACCATTTGTCTATTAAGAGACACATGCAAATACACACAGAGACGTACAGAGACACACATTCAGCTGCAGGTGCACACATGCAGGGACACACACACACACACACACACACCCACAGACAACACTTCCAGTGCATGCTGGCAGTGGTGCATGTGTATATATGCATGGAGACACATATGCCTGCACACAGACACACACACACACACAGACACACACTGACACAGCAGTGGAGTAGACTCCCCATTGCTGAAAGCCAAATTCATTTAGCAAGTGCCCCCCCTCCCTCTCTCTCTCCAGCTCTATTTGCAGCCTGCCACACTCCTCCACTCCCTCCTCCTCCTCCTCCTCCTCCTCTTCGTCTCCTGGCTGCCAGAGGAGAAACCAGGTCTTTTTTCCTCCTCTTCTATCTGCTGTTTTTCTCATCTTTTTTTGTTGTCATTTTCAACGGTCACTCTCTCTTACTGTCTTTTTTCATACATTTTCACTCTTTTTTTTCATCTTGGTTTCTCTGCTGTATGAAACAATTTATACTCACCCTTACAATATACAGAAATAGTTGACTAAACTGAGTGTGAAGGTTCAAATACTACTACTGCTACAAACACTACTTACAAGCAAATTCTGAGGCTTTCAGCTGTGTCTCATAGTCTTCCTCAACAGGTGGAATTTTCTCACTTCACACGGAGTCTGTTAGTATTTTTGTGATGTGATTGCATCCAAGCAAACTCCTTCCACTGAGATCTGGTTGAAAGCTCCTTGAAAAAGCTAGTGAGTAGACCTTTGTCTCTGCAGCTGATTTTTAACCCGAAACTTGAACACTGTGATGCACCCCGTTTACACTTTGTTTCAAAGGCTCAGTGTGTAGATTTTAGGGGAAGGTTTTGGCAGAAATAGTATATATTATGTATTAAATTTCTTCTTTAGTGTAAAATCACCCAAAAATGAAAAATTGTTGTTTGCGTTACCATAAATTGAGCCATTTATATCTACATAGGGAGCATGTGTCTCACACCACCTCGGCAAGAGGTTTGTGTGATCAGGTCACAATGTTTCTACATGGTCATTTACTTTTAAGGCTTTCCACTTGTGATCCGATTGCCCAAGACACATTTTAAAGCTAAGAGTAAACAGGACCTTTGATGTGTTGTTTATTAAATGCGACTTTGCTTGTCTACCTCAGTACATTTTGCTACTACAGATACAGCCATAGATATGATACATTTTATTATGCTAGGATTTAATTATTCATTTATTTGTTTGAATGTTTTGCTCAATCATTTATCATGTGACTTTTGAAGTGAGCATTTCTTAAAAACCCATACTTGCCCTTATTTTAAATCTTTTATTCTTTAAAGTAACCTATTGTTTCTTGTTGGTTTAAAATAATTGTACATGAAACAATTATTATGCAAAAAATATCTCTGGTCCCTTGTTGTTGTGGTGTTTGTTATTACTGTAATGGTATGTTTATTTCCATATATCTGACCAAGCCTAGACAACAATACTTTCCCTTTACAAAGTGTGACAGTTAATTTATTTTCAGCTGCCTAAAATGTCAGCAGCAAACCTCAGACTTTGACGCCAGCTGAGCGTAATCTATGAGCGAGGTCAAAGCTCATCAGCCGCTGTCAATATTTTAAAATAATAGACAAAGAATCCATCATAGAGGAGGTGGCTATCACTTTTCTTTCCACTGACAGTAGCTTCAAAATACCAGAGCACAGTGTAGCCGAGTGTATATTTAGAAAAAGGCCCTCCTGCGATAAATGCATGCCAGAACAAGTTGGTTCCTGCCAACTTCTCACCTGTTCTCTCAGTGTTGTAAGTTTTTCTGTGAAACACACAAAGTGTGCTAACTGAGTACACCAAAATACCCCCCGCCGCCCCCCAAAAACACTCCTGAAAGTCACAAACTGATATTGTTATAATATTACAGACTATCTGGTGATAGTCACAGACTGTAGTGGATATTTGCTGTAAACGTTCATGTAAAGTTACAGATATTTTACTACAAATACAAATGTTATGTGATTAGTATCTCTTTACCCTTCCTCTTTCTGTCATTGTCTTCTCTCATCGTGGCTCTTTGGAACGACCTGCTCGAGGAACTCAGGACGGATAAATTGATTCATTTTTAAATGTGTAGACTGTAGGATTTAGTGGCATCTTTACTGACACACAAGAGAAGCGTCTGTGTGCCGAGTGTGTAGGAAGACTATGGTGACCGGTGAAAAAAGTGAATAGCTCTATCTAGAGCCAGTGTTTAGTTTGTTTGTTTTGGGCTATTGTAGAAACATGGCGAACTCTATGCATGAGGACCCTGTCCATATATAGATATAAACAGCTCATTCGAAGGTAACGAATAAACAATTTTTATTTTCAGGTGATTTTAAAGTAATGGAAACATATAATATACCCATTCTGCCAGTAAATCCCCCTAAATCATACACATTGGACCTTTAAATCACCTGATAAATGTGATAAAATAACTCTTAAACAGCTAAAACAGCAACATGGTCCAATAAATCCAACACAATATATACAAAATGAACATGTTTCCTTTTTCTAAAAAGTCATTTTTTCTCCTAAAATCGTGTATCTATAAAAGTGTAGTTACTGACTTTTCTTTATGTAAAAATATTCATAAAAACTCATTCGATGTGATTACTTGGGATAAGAATGTTTTTGTTCCCCAGATGGCTTTTGTTTGCATTTTCATTTTCTGTTACTCTGATGCTCTCCAAATACACTCCACTCCATTTCCATTATGTTAGATTATTTTAAAGGTCTAAAAAAGTTTGCGCCCCGGGCATATCCCTATGTTGTCTGAAGGAAGATCCGCCTCTGCCAATATCAAGCTAAAGCACTCACATAGAGGAAAATTATATTTTAAAAAAGCCTGTGAAAACTTGCAGCTGGAATACAGATTGTTTAAAAGTGAGCCAGCATTTACACTGACAGCTCTGCAGATATTACTGGAGTCTTGTTGGCATGTATGATATGTCCTGACAGTTCATGGGTTCACGGCCGGGCTCGTCCCGTCTATCACTCCAGCCTTGCACCCGCAGCACTACCTGTCCCATGTGCCCCGGCTTTGTCTGGTCGGCCCTGTAGTTTCTGGAAAGCACTTTCATCCTGATCCTCATCACTAATTCATCCGCTTACGACCTCCATCTATCAGCGCTAGCTCAAGTATGAAAACACCTCGGGCTAACTCACTACAGTAGTGGTCTGGCTTCCTCCTCACGCTATGAAACCTACTCTGTTTCTTTTCTTTTCCTCTGATACACCTGAAAAAAAATCCTTCTCCCCATCTCACTTTTCATTTTCTTTCTAATCATCCGTCTGTCTGTTTCTGTCTCTGTCCTTTGTTTCCTGCCTCTTATATTGTGTGTTTATACTGTTTTTTTTCCCTCTCTTTCTTCCCCTCTCTCTGCTTTTATTTCCTAGTTGCATTTATCTGCACTCGCCCCTAAAAGCAAGCATTACAGTGAGTGCCAATGACAAGATAATGGTCTGCTTGTAGTTACTCTCCTAAACACAGTAATGCTAATGTTAGATCCTCTCAGCTCCTCTGTGTGCTTCACAAATATATTTCTGCCAACTTCTTCTTCAGAATTATAATTCTGTTGGTTTTTCCTTTGTTGTTCATTTTAAAAATTTACATGACTGTTGCAAAGGGATCAAGGTTGCAAACTGCTCATGCAGTGGAAAGCATTTAGTCATGTTTGAATTTTTAGACTTTTTTTTTCACATCAGGATAATTTAGTCTTTCAATGTTTTTTGAAAGAGTAATTTCTTTATGCCAGCTACAGTCGGTGGGAACCATTCAGAGTCTTTGTATGACTTCATAAATACATGGCTGTCAGGCTGTTAGCTTTGCTCAATTGCTGGAATGCTGATTCTTGTGTGATACAAGTGTTTTCAGCTGTCATCTGTGATATGCTACCCAGTGTTAGCTCGCCAAGCCCACATCCCAACAGTTAGAAATCCATCTGAGTCCGTCCACACTGGTTTTTATTCACGCCAGTGGCACAGCTTCAGGGAAGTCAGTCTGTTGGTCGGCCCGTTGATCCAACACATTAGTCTAGAATAAATTATCTCAACAATAACCAGATGGATTGCCGTGAAATTTAGCACAGATATACACAGTGCCCAGAGGAAAAATCCTAATTATTTCAAAGATCTTTTGACTTTTCATCATATATATGACATTTATATTACTGATTTTGAGTAGTGACTCACTTTCAGGATGAGTTGAATAACTGGTCATTCCCTGACATTTCATAGCTATCATCCAGTCGATTATTATTATTTTTACTATTTATTTGCTCAGTGACCTATTAGTTGAAAATTTGGCTGCTCACTGCAGTCTTAACCAGCTTTTTACTTGGAGATTACTAAATGCTGATCTGTTTCATCCTTAGGGGAAATAAGGAGCAAAAAAAAAAAATCAGCAGGAGTTATTTTGCTGTGCTCATAGGCTTCTCAGAGGTTTCCCAACACTGAGTACAGATGAAATTTACAGAGCTGAGACTTGTTCAAGTTTTCTTTGGGATGGTATTGCTATCGGACAATAAAGATTACAGCAGTGAAAAAAGAAAAAGAGCATTTTTAAGATTTAAAATTGGGCTGAGACAAGAGAAAGGCTATTTCCCAGGAGCTCAATTTAAGAAATATGAGAAAATAGCCAGTTATGTCCATGAAAAATTCGCTGAAAAAGAAGACCTCCTTTGTTGGATTTTCCTTTCGTTTGGGGAGGTGCACCCCACACAACCATAGGACGATGTGCGATTTGATGTACAATTAGTCAACTAGTTGATTAAATGTGCTACCCTCGCTATAAGCACAAGAAATAATTGGGTAAAATTACTATTATTTTATGCAATTATGTTAACCCAATGAAAATGCCTTTGTGATAATCAATTTAAGACTTTTTTAAGTCACTTGAATTGAAATTTAAGACAAAACTAAAGAGAGAGATTTAAAAAAAAAAAAACATGAACCAACATCAGTTTTTAGGGTCAGGGACAAGGGAAAATTTTGCCCAAATGAACAGAAATGGGAAATGCCTGGCATTTGTTCACAAGTTTTAATGGCAATTTTGTGTTTTTCACTCTGCATGTGGGATTTCTCTGTCTTGATTTGTAGCATGTCAAGTTTAAAAAAACCTTTTTCACGAAATACACACAGCCTTTCAGTCATGCTGCAATATCTTCATTAAATGGGCAATTTTGATCAAATCAAATTTTATTTTCCTAAACATAATTGTTATTTGTTAACTTTTATTCAGTGGGTTGTTGTTATGCTTTGTAATATAATGGGCAATGTTCAAAATGCTCGGTGCAAAGTCCCACATATATCAGGGGCATTTAAAATAATTATAGTTATTAAAAATCATGATTAACAATTTCAAATGGCACTTGGTATACACATAATGGGTTTGGTAAACTGTTGAGTAAGGTTTTGTTCAAAGGCTGGATTTGTTGCAATTTAAGAGCAAGATGCTGGAGGGGTCCAAACACAACACAGTGGCACAAAACCACTTCTTTTATTTTTGTTTCACATCCTCTGAGTTGGCCTTTCAGGACCACAGTTTCAGCTTGAGACTGAAACACGAGACTGTGTATGCATGTACTGGTAGCATGTCCCTAGCAATGTCTAGTTACCTGTGAAATCTAACGTCAAGGATTGTATGTAGGTGGCTATTAAAATAAATCGTTTCTCCACGGTGTCAGATGAATGACTCGGTTGTCGGTAGTAAATATAGGAGATTCCAGACAGATGGCATAAAGATGGAAGGCTACATTTTTATTTATTTTTTTGAAAATGCTTAAATTGGGCTCTTGGTCTGTGTAAATACCTCCTTCGTCTTTGCTTTTCTGCTTGTCTTTCCTCCTTTTTCTCCATTGGCACGTCTCTTGTCCTCTCGTCGTTCCCTCTCCTGTCGTCCTCACCTTGTGTCCTTCACTTTTTACTCTTTCCTCCTTTAGACTTCACCTTTTCCACCTTCTCTTCCTTCCTTTCTTCCTTCCTTTCCGTCTCTCTTTGCTGCTTTCCCTCCTTCCTCCCCCTTCCTGCAGACGGCCATATGCAGCGCTGTAAATGGCAGGGTGCTGTGTGGTTGTGATGTGGTCCGACTGTGGTCTGTTTGCACTGCCACTGCGGTTCATTTTGCTCACCCGCCTGCTGCTTCGCCCTGTCTGGACCCGTCTGGCTGGCCGGCCAGTCGGTCGGTTGACTGACTGAGGCGTAATTGAGGCGGTAGAGCAAATGCACGCACATATACACACTGCCACCACAAGCCCGTCATAAACTATCCTTGTGTGTCGCTGGAGACACAGGCCAGCCATCAGTGTCCCGTCACTGCTCTGCTTCCAGCTTAATGCTTCCTGTAGTATAAATACTCTGACAATACCACCAAATGCCGTTTATCACATGATAATTGCAACCTGCAGAAAGCTGGTCAGTGATAATAAATTTGAGAATGATTCACGTGATGACTCATGGTACTTTTAGTCCGGCTGATGGGAACTATGATATATTTGAAAGAGGCAGAAGGTGCGGCCTGTGTCTGCATGTGGGTAAGAGTGTGTGTTTAGCTGCATGTAGCTGTTAGACAAGTAGATCTTGCATTTTGTGAACGAAAAGCAAAAAGGAGATGAATGGAAAAGGTGGCTGCAAAACAGGAAAAAAAATAGTTTAAGGGTTTTTTTTATGTGGGTAAGTCAAGGGGAAAAGTGCAGAAATAAGGTCATGTTTTGTGCCTAAACGTGTGTTTGTGCATGTGCGTTTCACCGTATGCGGGGAGGCAACAGAGAGAGAAAGCGAGTCAGACAGAGAGCAGACAGAGCGGCAGAGAGGAAGAGGAAGCAGGAGGAGGGGTGCTGCCAGAGGGTGAATGTTGGAACATAGAGCATGCTGTGTTGATTTGATTAAATTCAGTTCTGTTCTATTTGCAGTAGGCCTAGTTACTCAGCTATATTTGTACAGTGCTGTCTGCTGAGTTTTAACAACACCGACACAGATCTGTGGGAGAACGGGCGGACTGGGATTAGGCTCTAAAAAAGCACATTTAAA
Source organism: Plectropomus leopardus (assembly GCF_008729295.1). Lineage (NCBI taxonomy): Eukaryota > Metazoa > Chordata > Actinopteri > Perciformes > Serranidae > Plectropomus > Plectropomus leopardus. The sequence goes on from NC_056465.1 coordinate 24,662,184, forward strand.
AAGAGGATGCAGCAAGTTTTTGGGGGTAGATTAGCCCTGCTAGACAGTTTTATGGTTCATCTATTTGAAACTGATAATCCACATGTCCCTGGTTTGCTCCTGTGCTCAGTGCTCACACTTTCACATACAGTACATAGTAAAAATAGATTATAGCACCAGAATATGGAAAATAACAATTATCCCATTAGTTTGAGATACAATGGACTGCATCCATAGAAAGTGTGAGTGATGGGTAAACATCGACAGGCAGAGGGTTAATGTGTTGTCACCTGAAACTGAAAGAAGTGGATTTTACTGTCTTTCATGACTGCATTACATTGATGTTTTATGGCTTCTTATTGAGTGTATTAGTGTAAAATTGGATATGAGTAGCATTTATATGTCATTCCCTTTTTCTGCCTGCCTCATAGCCAAGTATTTAGGACCCCACTGGTAATAAGTCATGTGACTTTATTGCGATAAAGAATCAAAATAATTTTAAACGGCCAAGGGCTTGACTAACACAATCCTATTTTTGGAAAACATTTGATTCTGTTTTTACCGCGTCAGTTTCATTTGCGACAGAGAGAGTAATTTCTTATTTTAGTGGTGACATCATAGTGTTTAACAGCCAATCACAGTGCTCGATGTGCAAAAAAGATACAGACTTGTTTGATTTATCTGGGTTTTTTTAAGAAAAGATTTTTAAAAAAGAGCAGAAATCTGTGTACTATGTTATTATAAAATCAATCAGTCAGAAGTGAAGACATAACTTGTTTCCATTGTGGGTATACCAACAAAGATATTATATAAATACAGAAAAATAAATCAACATCAATATGAAAGACAAACTAACAACAAAAAGCATATGAAGGTGCCAAAGGTTTGCATAGATATCTACCTGCATCAAGTTACCTGCCTCAGCACTATGTTTATATTTGAGTTCAGCTGAGTTTATTTAACTTTATCTGTGAACCGTTGACTTTTGACTAAGACTGTTCTTAGCAGCTTCTGTTTTCAGTTAACAAATCTGTAAGTGACTGTGAGTCTTAGTACCCTTTATTTTCTACAGTTTACAGTCATATTTGAAAAACCTGCTGTTGTACTGTATCCACCTACTGACTACATCACATCTCTCTCTCTCTGAGCTTTGTGCATTTTGCATTGAATTGCAGGACTGACAATTTCTCAAAACTGTCTGAAATTTTCCTATGCAGACTTTAATTGGCCAGGTGTGTAGATGAGAAAGTACCTTGAATGCTTTTCAGAAAGACCATCTGTGTCCACCCCGTCTTTGTAACACCAGAAAGATGCAGCCATGAGGAGGCAATAATGGCTTTTCTCTCTGCCCTTGAGTGTGTCCGTTATGCTTTATAGACGTGGTTGAATGACTCATTAAACAAACTTTTCGCTCACATACTGAAACCTTATTTAATAAGCTGCACAGTCACTCACAGACTTGGTAACCAGGGGAAAAATAAGACATATTGAAACTTGTTAGCTGTTAAAGGGACAGTTCTCCTGGAAATAAAATAAAATTTGAAAAAAATTATATAAATAAAATAAAATAAAGAGTTTTCCTCTTACCTGTAGTGGTATTTATCAATCCAGATTGTTTGGGTGTGAATGGCCGAGTGTTGTAGATATCAGCTGTAGAGATTTCTGCCTTTTAATAAAACACAATGGAACAACAAGGCACTCGACTTTTGGTGCTCAAAGTGCCAAAAAAATACATCTGACAAACTCAACAGCAATGTCTCTTTCCAGAAATTATGACCCTGTTACTCAAGAATTATCCACAGCAGCCAGTTCTCATTCCCAGCTCGTTAAATACTGCCACTTGCTTGGTGATTTGCACCTTTCGTGGCGGTATGATTTACACTGGGCGACGACACTTTATACCTTTTGCAGTGTTATAATGCGTTGCCAGACAGCGTCTGTTTCAAATACCACCAGTAACAATGTAATATAAGGAGTTGGAAAGTCCTTTAAGGGCGGGGAGGAGGGGAGGTGCATGGATCCAACAAACCCCGGACCTTCACCCGGGAGCTCGCTGTGCTTTTTGAGGACTTTGAGCACAGGTAGAGTTCAACTATATTTGAGTGAAGGCAGACATCTCTACACTGATATCTCTTACACTCTGCAGTTTACACCAAAATGAACTAGACTGATAAATAGCACTCAAGGTAAGAGGTAAAATATATATTTTTAGTTTTGGGGTGAACTGTCCCTTTAATAATGAGCTTTCATAAACCAGTTAGCAGCCAGTCATTGTCTGTGAGTTCCACCATATCCTCCATGAGTACAACAAGCAGTCATTTAGCAGATGCAGGCAGACAGAGCAGCAGTGCAGTAGAGCTGTAGCCTGTGGTCTGAATGCACAGTGTTGCCAGTGAAATCATTGAAGCTTTAATAGGACCAAATGCTTCCTGGTAGAGAGTTCAATAAGCAAATATTTCCTGAAAACAAATCCAATTCCAAGCGCAACAAATAAGAGATCTGAAAAATATTGCTTCCTAACATAATTCAGTTGAGCTGAAACCAAATTAAATCAGTTCAGTGTTGGATTCAAAGTTCCTCTGAATGTGTTTATGAATGTGATGGATAGATGGATGGATGGAGCGCGGTGAGTCAGTGTGTCGATGGTGAGTGTAGCGTTCTGAGTCAATGTCTGGTGACAGCTTGGGAACAGTCAGCCAGCCAGCTCCAGTCCCAGGGGACACTCAGACTAGGTCACACACACACACACACACACACACACACACAGCCCAGACTGGCTTGATGCTCGCTCAATGTCACTTTGACATTTACTCTCTCAGGGAACGCTGCTGTCACTGAGGACGATGTGTCATAAAATGGAGGCAAATTCTTACAAGGTTACTCTGTAGTGCACACATACACAATAATATATTAAAATACAAGTACTAATTCTGTATATGCTGTGATGTTACATCTATGGACTGAATCCAGTGATTTCCAGTCCAAAGTTTATGTCTCTCTTAAGATCTGTTAATAGTTTCCATCTCAAAGTGATGGATGTGGAACATATTACACGACTGTTTTTAGTTGGATGTCCCATGTCCGCTGCCAGAAACTCATCTGACCGGACACACAGCAATGCTTTCTGTCAGGTCACACACACACACACACACACACACGCACACACGCACACACACGCTCACACATAACATTTTAACATGTCCCCCTTTCTCTTGTTTTTTAACCTTATTTCCCTTACAGGCACACTTTACATATACCTTTCCAACACAATTTCTATAATGCAGGCACACACATATGCATGCACACGTACACACACACACACACACACACACTGAACTCACACACATTCCCTGGCTGACCATGCTGTCCCAGCTTCCTGCCAGATGGTGTCATTTGGCCCGACAAGGTTGCTCTGCTCCACTTGCCTGCAAAAAAATTTCTATCCTAACAAGTTATTTAAAAGGTCACTTCACCCAAATTGTTAACCAAAAATTATTTAGACCTAGAATCTCTGGAAAAATGTTTAATTTGAAAAATTAAATGGACACATTTCTTTCCACAAACAAATTCTCGGTTACTCTGGATAAATCCACAAACCTCACTATAAACAATCAACAGGCAGTTTTCTTACAACTCGACTACACAGACTGTTTAAAAATAATGGAGGCAGCCACCATGACGTCAGCCATTGGTTTGTGGACTCCCGTTTTAAAGCCTTGTGTTTGGCATTTTGGCCATTGGTGTCTTGTGAACATAAGTGAACATATTAAGACGAGAGAGTGGAGTTGTAGAGGAATGAAGGGTGTATCCATATGAAGCCATTTTTACACAAGCTGCATTTACACTGCCTGTTCAAGGCGGGAATATCACGCTGTTATGCCACTTTGCCGCTCTGTATTAAATGTTTGATCACAAAAAGGGGAGACAGAGTGGTCTCGCCTCTATCGGAGGTAGTAACAGCTCCGAAATGAGATTTTGGTGAAACACAAAGCTGGAAAAACGTGACCATGAGTGGCACAAGTATGATGTTTGGATGATGTGTTTATGTGTGCGACGAAAAAGCAGCTGTTATCATCGTGGCATAGGGCATTTTAACCCTGTGAAACCTGAGCAAATTGGTTAGATTTCCTTCAAAAACAAAAAAATTTGCACAAAAAAAGTTAAAAAGTTAAAAATGTTTTTTAAATAAAAGGAAAAAGTTACAAGAACATTACTTCAAAATGAGCAGCAAAAAAAGTAAAAAACAAACAAGAACATTAACTAGAAAAAGTACTGAATAAATGTATTTGTTTTATATATTTTATTATGTTTTTTTCTTCTGTAACACAACTTTAAATATAAAAAAATATTCTAATTATGAATACAGTTTTCTGGAACTTTTTTCTATTTGTTTGTATTATTTTCTTATAATCCTCTCTTTCTTTTTAAAACAAACGAACATTTCTTGCCAAGTTGGTCAGGTTACGAAAAGCATCTGAACGCAGCACACGAAAACTGATGTCAACCCGGGTGTAAAAGGGTTAACACTGGGGTCTATAGAAATTGACTCGCTTTTGGAGCCAGCCTCAAGTAACCATGAGAGGAACTACGTTTTTTGGCACTTCTGCCTTCTGCTTTACCTTTGGCTCCTGCATGCTCCCTTCACCTCCAACTACCTCATTCTCCTCTACGTTTGTGTTCTTTTCAGTTATTATCTGTTAGCTCCTGATGATGACCCTCCCTTTTTTTACCCTGTCATGGATACTGTTGCAATGGAAAGTGGGAATATTGGAGGGGAGGGGAGGTGCGTGTGAGGCAGGGGAGAAGGGAGGAGAGGCAAAGGGGGGGCTGGCAGGAAACTAGGTTAATGTTTGGGGAGGTAAGTTGTGTGAGTTTGATGGCTGGTTTGTGCAGCGTGGATCTGTCTCAGGTGGTTAGTGTTACTAATGTCACCTTGTTGGCAGATTAAACTGTGCGTGAAGGGATGCAGGAGTGTGCGGTATTTGTGTGTGTGTGTGTGTGTGTGTGTGTGTGTGCGTGTGTTTGGTCTCGGTTCAGGATAGGGTTAATATTGTGGGTTGAGGTGGAAATCCCAGGTGGAACGCTTTTAGTTTCTGAACTTAATTGGCATCTCATGGCCCAGGCAATGTGCCAAGTGTGTGTGTGTTCATGTGTGTAATGATGTGCGTACCTGTTTTGATATGTGTGCTCATTTGACTGCAGTGACAAAAATATGAGTTTATGTCCGTATGTGCATGTGTGTGTGTACATATTTGTGCTTCCATTTGAATATATGAGGTGCATGAATTTGCTTATGCACATATGTGACAGAGTTTTTGCATATATATGCAGATCATGATTATGTGTGTTTCTGTTTGTGTAGACATGCATGGCAGGTATATCATGGCACCAAGTAGAGACAATATGCATTTGTCTTTGACTCTGTTCATTTCAAAGTGAAGCCGTAGTTGGAGAGCGTAAACGTTTATGCATATGAAGGGAGGCTGGTTAAAATATAGAAGAGCATCAGAACAGGTTTAAGGCTGAAACATGCTTCTCCAGTGCACAGAGACTGATCAGCAGCCCAGTCGCCAGAAGGAAAATGTTAGGCATTGTAGGTTTCTGCAAACCATATATATGTTACATTTGAGCAAATCATATGTGTCATAACAACGTTTCTGAAGTGGCGTAGTATATGAGCTGTTATCTGCCAGTGGAGGGGATGGTTGATAGCATGTAACCAAGCGAGACCCCTGCCAAGCTCCAAACCATCAAACAATGAAACTGGTTATGTTTTAGTGAGTCATGGATATGTTTCTAGTGGCTATTAGCCACCAAATGTCATTTTCATGGTCTTTCCATTGGTGATATATATAAAATGTGGGTCTTTAAGCCAAAACATGATCTTTTCCTAACCATAACCAAGTGTTTTTTGTTTGACCTCATGTTCACCACAGAGCCTACATTTTTCTATGGTTGGGACCCGTGTTGGTGTGTTTTAGGAGGGAAGTTCGTAGGTAAACATGTCACAGAAGTTGCAGGCCTTACTGATTGGCTGTGGTACAATCTGGAAACAATTTGCTGCAAAAAGTTAAACTTTCCCCAACATTTAGTTTGGCTGCACTTCGGTGCAGCTTGAAGTGCCCGCTGCAGCTTTCCATAGACATTACATGGTGGCGCTCTGCAGGCTGCATCTTGATATTGCTTGTTGTGTTTTCTGTTTAATAATTTACCAATGTAACGTACTGCAGTTTTGCAGGAATCGACATACTCAGTATTTTCTTTGGCGATTGGGCAGTGATATGAGACTTTTGAATTGCTGTTTTCTTTTATACATGTACATACAAGACATCTGATGTTTACACTTTTCACTTGTTTAAAACAAACTCGCCATTTGACAGGATTTGCAAATTAATGTGTTCAATGTGCAGGGTTGCATAAGGTGTCAGCTACTATCCAAAAACTCTTCAAATATGGGTGTTGTGGGTAGCTTTAGATCATCCCTATTTGCTTCACGTGGAGACGTTTACGTGTATTTTTCAAGGCATAATTCCAGTTTAAGAGTCAAACTCAATTTTAAATATGATGCACTCACTGAGGCCGAGCGACCACTTAAAATTCAGGATGATTTTTTCACGGAGGTGAAGATTTTACATTCTCCTTTTAAGTGTGAATGAGATGTGGTGAGACACCTTGGTAGAAAATGTCCTTCTCATCTCAGCATTCAAACCCAGCAAGGAGTTTGTGGTCAGAGAGATCGCTGTATGCAAGTCAGCTGAATGGTTATGCGATGCTCTTCTTGCACAGACAATGTGAAAACGCAGAGCGGGAGATGCACTTGATCACCAGACTTTTTATTCAGCACCGAACAAGAGAGCAAATATTCCAATCCCTATTTTCCAAGACAAAACATTATCATAAAAACGCCTCTTTATATATTCATTACAGAAACAAAACATCCTACTGAACCTCGAACCTCCGATATGTATTTCTGGAAAACACTGTAAACAAAATTCAAAGCAAGTAAAACAAGAGTAAAATGGTAACTCATGTAACCTCTGTCATGATCTGTGCACTGACAACCAAAATAAAGAAGTCAAGAAGACACATAAATAAAATAAAAGCGTTCTTGTTGTAAACAGCTCACACAAAGCTGCAGTAGCTGACTAGAAAATCAAGTAGAAAATGGCTCTATAATGAGAACTGGAGCTCATATTCAGCTCCGTGTGAGGCTCTGGGTTTGGCGCGCCACTCGCTGCCAGTTTCCATTACCCAGTGCAGAGTCCGAACCCGCTCCACTTGGGCTCGAGTGCTCTGTTTGCTCAAATGGTCTTGGCACGCTAATGTGTAGTACACCTCACTCAACAAACACTGTGTCAGGGGAGCAGCCGTGGAGTAATGTGTGTAATGGGGAGTTAGAATCACTTTGCTCATACGCAAGGAAAGCATGTATACTTTTCTCCCTGCTTCTCTCGCGTTTTCTCACTGACTCTCTGTCTGTTACATGCATTTAAATACAAAAACATCAAAAAAATGTTTTTGTAGCCAACTCTGAAATGCCATGAGGAATTGAACAAAATCGCTGAGCTTCTACATTATGCAAGAAAAGCATCTCGGTCTTCCTTTTTCTCCACTCTATTTCTGTCCCTTCCTCTGTACTATCTTTGTTTGTTTGCAGATTTTGTTTGCAGATTCCCATCAGCCTCAGCTGTATTTTGTGTTCAGTGCATAGACTGTAACAGTGCATCTCTGCTTCCTACCAAAATTTAGCCAAAAGCCTAGTACTGCTGACATCATTTGGAGCTATATGCTCCAATTACACTGCCTGTCTAGGACAGGAATATCACGCAGTTATGCCACCTCGCCAATGTGTATATAACGTCTGATAGCAAACTGGGGGGGACAGAGTTGTCTTACCTCTGAGTCGGGACAGGAGGTAGTAACATATCAACATCTGTGTAAAACATAAAGCCGGAAAAACCTGACCATGGGCGTCATGGGTGAGATGTTTTAATGACGTGTTTGTGTGAGCGACCCACTGCGGGAAATTTAAAAGGCAGCTGTAGCAATTAGCTGCTAACACAAAAAAGAAGAACAGCGTTCGTAAATGTCCCCAAATACTGAAAATAATGAGATTCGGGAGCGCCTTACTCTCCGAGCAGGAAACGTTATGGTTTATAAAGCACTGCCGACGCATATATTATATGTCACACTAGTGGCAGACGCTGTTGTGTTACATGTCATGCCTGGCATGCCTCTGTTGATTGTGGGATGCCGCGATACTGTGTATAATCACACACTGGAGTAAAATGATGCCGCCGTTGTTTGGTTCTGTTTAAAAATGCCCTGATCTCCAGGTCACACCCGTACACCTGTCCAACGCATTTCGATGTCACACCACTTTTTCTAGCATTAAAACATTTATTAAAACCAAACTTCTCAGAAAAAGGAGCCCTTTGAATCAGGGCTAGATATCTTTCACATTTGATCGGGTAACACAGCACCCGATGGTTTCTTTTTTGGTACTAATTTCTGAACAAATTCAATACACATAGAGTTAATCTTCTGTCTCTGTCTCTGTGTGTGTGTGTGTGTGTGTATGCTCATCTAGCAGTGATACTAGGCTATTACTAGACTAATGTGTAAGAGAAAACAGACCAAATGCCGAAATAATTGCACCAGATCGGTGCTGCAGTGATAGTTTTGGCTCACTCGTGAGCACGTGAAGCAGCCAACGGAGAGGCTGACGAAGTCTAAGTCACAGACTATAGAAATACTGTATAATCTGTAACATTTAATTCTCCACTTACTCCAGTGGTATACTCCAGCTGTCCAAATAAAAATGGCTTTGGACATTATGACATTTTTTCATGAAATATAAAATATGTCATTCCTGCTGTCACTGTACTGGATGAAATACAACGGGCTTTAGCTCAAAGATTAACTGCCCCAATAAACTACTTTGTTCCTATCTTTTGTGGGATTAGATCTTGTTTGAAGTTAAATAAGTCAATGTATTTGTAGATGTTGGAAATAACAAAAAAAAAAACATTATTCTTGTGTAAATTTTGTAAATATATTCACTCAACAGTTAGTTTTATCTGGCAACTTTGCGAGGCAAAGAAATCCCTGAGAGGCTGACGGAAACATCTCCAAAAAGAAATAAAAAAATAAGAATATCCAAATAACAAAAATATGTTACATTTCACCGTCTGTATTCTCCATATCTCCTCAAAATCTTTCTTTGATTCCATGTCTTTTAACAGACACACACATGCACACAGAACTCCCAAGTGTAGCATGTTGGTTTGTGCGTGCGTGTGTGTGTGTGTGTGTGTGTGTGTATGTATGTGTGTATGTATGTGTGCAATGCATGCCTGCTCTGTAAGGCCAGTTGAACAACAAGATATATCCCCCAGGAATCTCCAAACATGGCATCATGAATTTTTCAACACTGACATCCGCCATCTGCACCTTGGACAGCACACACACGCACACACACACCCACACACACACACACACACACCCACACACACACACACACACACATTCACAGACACACAGAGACACACACACACACACTCACACACACGCACACACACAAACCAATCCAGCATTCCTCACACGCGTACATGCATCTGCTCTCTTTCAGTCTGTCTCACCTCTCTCTCTTCCTCTGTGTGTTTTTGAACGCTCTGCATCTGGTCCCAAGAACCCCTGCCAGTACTTTTTATACTTACATAATGCATTCTACTGTCAAAATGTTTAAAAAGAGAGAGACAGGTAGAGAACAGAGCAGGAAAAAGGAGAAAACTAAGTGAGGGTCAGAGGTGGAGAAAGATATTGATGTTCCTGTTTGATTAGTAATATCGATAAAGCCATTTTTTCCCAGTTCAATGAGGCATATTGAGCTGAACCTGAGTCTTAGAAATCGAGGAAAAGCATTTGGTATGCAGGATGTATAGAGCAACATGCAGAGATGAAAAACAAAACGCAGCGACACTGTGCTGTGCTGCTGCTGCTGCTGGATAAATGACCAGCTGTCATGAATGCATGGATTTATTTGCCTGGTGTTTGTGGAAATGATCAAGAAAAGAAAAAAACGCAGAGACGCAAACGAGGCAGCACATGAGGTCTCACACACTAAATGTGGTGGTTTTACTGAAAGTATTAGCACAGTAGGGTTCTGCTTTGTGCTGCTGACTTTGAAAACACTATTAATAAATGAAATGTTAATGCATCTTTGTGTAGTTAGGGGCTTGTATGTGCGGCGTGATGACAAAGTAAGAATTAAATATATGCATTCAGAAGAGACAGAAGCAGAGAGGGAGCTGATGATGGTGATCGAAGAGGAGGAGGTATTTAATTCACTGCAGTCTGACTCAGTCCCTATTAGTCACACAATTGGCTCTTGCCAAGCAGGCTGATCACTGCACAGTGTACGACAGCCTGGAGGTACACACACACACACACGTAAATTATGCACATGAGAAAACACACACTCACACACATACTGTACACTTACAAATGTAAATGCTCTTAGAATAGCTCATGCTTTTAGACACACACCCACACACTAACCCACTCACAAAGGCATGGACACACTCACCAGACCCTCGTCATATGGCACATGTATGACTCACACAAACTCTCACTAATTTACTTCACACACAAATACTTACTCATAATATGCACGTCAACATACACCATACAGTCACCCTCATTTATGGGGAAACATTCTGCACACAGGCAAGCTCACACACAAATACTATACATTTATATCTTATACAAGCTTACACACTGCAACTCATCAGATACAGTAGAGACAGCCATCTGCATTTTGATTTGACCTTCACATCTAAATATGCCGTGCTAGATTCCCCCCTGCTTCTTTTTTGGACGCTCGGGGATGGCATGTTGATTTATGCTTGTTGTATGCATTGTGTCTTTTAAAATGCACTTCTGTTTTCACAGGAAATTTCAAGTTTCTGCTCATTACTGTCTTTTTCAAAGCAAACTCACACGTAAGAAGAGCACTTTGTTTTTAGGTTTATTTCTTTGGGTTTAGAGAACAAAAACAACATGATTAGGTTTTGAAAAAGAACATCATGGTTTGGCTTAAAATTCACGCTGGTAGTTGACAGCTAAATAGAGTTTGATAAAGTCTGATTGATTGAGCTGGCTCCCAGGTTGAATTTCAGAGTTTGTTGGACCCATCCCCCACCACCTAGTGCTGCAGTTCAAGTTGCAAAATAATGGAGGGAAATGGATGTTTCAATGCATCAAATGTTCGATGTGTAAAAATCTGTTTAGCCACTGTGGAAATATCAGTGTTTAAAATCAAGAAAGCCGCCTCGCTCACAAATTTTCCAGGTTTAGGTTTCACGGAGAATAACATCAGTCGGCTCTCAGCTGTAGGTGGGCGGTTGAGGTGCAAGTTCAACATGCTGACCCAGAGAAACACACACTGAACCTCTGATCTAGGGAAAACGTAGAGAACATAAAACCCTTTGAAGGGTGTCTTAAATGAGTCATATCAAGAGGATATTAAGCTGGGGAACATAGAAACACTATTTTATGGAAATAGTCTCCCAATTTCAGGTGGTAGAGCAGGCAAAATTAGTTGCAGCTGTTAAATTTTAAAAGTAATATTTGATATGTTGTTGCAAAACGTTTGCATTCAGTAGCTGCTGGAGGTCTCTGACCTACACAAATCAACAGACAGGTTTTTTCTTGCAGGATCCTCTATCAGGTCTGAGATTATCTATTTAAACCAATATTTGCAGATGAATGCAGCATCTGTAGGCAATGTGATGCTATTTTGGAAGTGATTTTGTTTCTTTTTGTAGTCTCAGTAGTATCTATCAATCATGTCTGAGTTGGATTTGGTTGCCTGTGGGTAAATAGTTCACCTGGAGAGCAAAACAGGTGGAAAGCATTAACCGAAATGCCAACACAGAACCCAATGGCTACTGTCTGAGGACAATTTTTTTGTCATTTATTGGCATTCATATGCAGATATTTGTTTAGGGAGATTACCTTAAATGTTCACTGGACCTGTCTGAAGTTGTTAATCAAACTGTAAACAATGAATGGTGCATGGAAGTGGAATTCTTGGCCATAGATCCGCTGGCTACACCAGATCTTCTGAAATATCTACCCTCATCCAAAGAGGCTTCATTGTTTTCATACAAAAGCGGATGGGTTTTAAGATTGGGTCTGAGCTGAAACTAGCTTCATTTTCCACCTGTTTCAGGACACTTTTCCTTTTGTGTGGTCTTTAAAAAGTGCAACCAACCCACAATTCTCAAGAAGTACATCCTTTTGTACGATTTGGCCTTCTGCAGTTATAGATCAAGGCAAATGTTTGTTGTCAGTGCAAGAAATGATGTGCCCTTTGTGTACAGTCTTTTCATAAAATACAAACTGTTTTTGTTGCCTAATGCTATTTTATTTGCCATGACAACAATGCTATTATTATATATACCACACTGGAGCTGCAATGCAGATATTAGAGAGAAAATTGGCACAATTGTTACGTTTGATCATTTTGTTTTTGTTTTTTTTTTACAGTGTTTATCCATAAAGAACGTGTTGGTAGCTTTAGTTTCCTGTTTAGGAGAGCCGTCCTAAAACTGGTGTGCAATGTAAAGGTTAAGACATTCAAGTCCTACACTGTTCACATTATGGATGTGAACGAACTAAAAGTCAGTAATTTAACCTTTATTCAGTCATGTAACATGAATACGTCACTGTCCGCACACATATGCACAAGACTGACACAGTTCTTTCCTGCAGCCCGGAGCAGGAAATACGTTGGATGAAGCTAATTACAGTACAGAGTGTTACTGCACATGTCCCACACATACAGACCCGCGAGACGTGCAGCCAGGAAGTCACACTGATCCTGCAAAAACATACACACACACACACACACACCCAGACACGTCAGAGCACGCACAGGCAGGCAGACACACACATATCCATACACAGAATAGCCAAATGTTTGCACTACAAGGTCAGAAAGTCACATGTGTTTGCAGGCGCTGAGGGACCTGTAACACACCACAGGTACATACACATGGCAGTTTTATTCGCCCTGTGTGTGTTTGTCTGTAGGCTTGTGTGTGTGTGTGTGTGTGTGTGTGTGTGTGTATGGTTGTTTTCTTCAGTTGGTGCGTGTGTGTTTTCCAGTGTGTGAATGGGCGTCTATTTATCCAGGATCAAACCAGAACAGAGTTTATCCAGAGTCCCACATCACAGAGATAGAGTTTCTCTCTCTGCCATTTCCTATTACTGCGAGGATTAGTCAGCGCAGATCTGCAGATCATTTCACTGACCGACCGCTGAGTGACAACTGTCTGTGTGTGTGTGTGTGTGTGTGTGTGTCTGTGTGTGTGTGTGTGTGTGTGTGTGTGTGTGTGTGTGTGTGTGTGTGGAGGGGGTGTCAGGAGGTCAGTTGGTGACGGATTTTCTGACCTCATCTTTCATTTCATGCCAGTATATTCTTCTGATCCTTTCAAACAAAGACGAATACAACAATAAAATAAATTTTTGCATGAATCTTAACTCCCTTGATCTTTCTTTTTGACCCTAACAGGTTGATCAATGATGATCGGCAAAGTGGTTCCACTCATGGATGGATTTTGAGACAATTGGCCCCTGGGCACAGGAATGCCTGATGTCTCACCACCTCTCCTAGTCGCAAGACACACAGACTTTGTGGTGGTTTTGTCCCTTTTTGAGCGTGTGTGTGTCTTTTTGTGGATGTTATGTGTTGCTTGTCTTTCCGTCTCTTTGTAGTTATTTCTTATCTTTGTATGGTTGTTTTGTTTTGTGTAAGTGTCAAAGTCCTTTTGGGTCTACTTTGGAATCTTTTGGGTCTTTTTTTAATCATTTTGTCTCTCTTTGAAGTAATTTTTTGTGTCTTTTTTGGTAATTTTGTGTGTCATTGTGGTTGTTTTGTGTCTCCTGAAATTGTTTTGTGTCTCTTTGAGCTAATTTGTCCTTTTTTTCTGTTGTTGTTTTGTATCTCTTTGTAGTCATTTTGTATGTTTGTATCGATGTTTTGTTTCCCGTTGTAATTATTTTGTATCGCTTTTCAGTCATGTTGTGACTTTTTTGGTTGTTTTGTGTCTCTTTGTAGGTATTTTGTATCTTCTTGTGTTTATTTTGTCTCTCTTTTGTATTACATGTGTGTGCCATGGCAGTTCCTTGCATTTCTTTGTTGTCTTTTTAAGTCTCATAATGATCATTTTGAGTGTCTTCCTGGTCAGTACATTTTTCTTTGAGTGACAGTCAGTAAGTGAAGGTCAGGGGGGTCCTGACACTTTGGGCCCATTCAGTAATTCATCCATGGTTCCAGTGATGAAGATGTTTAAATGTTGAAAGGTATAAGCCAATAATTGGACCTGGATTTGATTCGTGTTAATTGCTTGTAATAAGAATGCAATGCAGTCCAACTTGTTAAATTAAACATTTCATATAAAGCAACAAAAGAACTTCAGTGTCATGCATGATGCTGATATTACATGCATCTCAATTCTCATAATCTGAGACAACAATGATAAATATCAGGTGTTGGGGTCAGACTTTTCCAGTCAAAGAAAAAGTGATTCTTTCCAGACATCAGGGGAACTTTTGCGATATTTTTCAATACATTCAGCATCAATAGAGCATGCAGACTCTCCTCTTCTCGGATCAAAAACACTCCAACTCACTATCCCCTCTGTCAAGGGACACTCAACATGACTAAATGAAGAAGACTTATTGTGGATGAGGCAGGTTGAGGAGATACACAGAAAATGCCAAGTACAAATTCATGCGCTGAACATCGCAGTCAGCAATGATCTCACTGTGCCCCAGCATGGATGTTTCCTTTAATAAATACATACAGTCAGGTCTTCTTTCTCTATCATGCATATTGCATCCTTTAGCCAACACATTCATAAATATGACAGTACCCTCTTTTAGAGAAAAATACATGCACCCTGTCCATAAAGCTTTACATCAGCCTTTCACACAAGTTAAGACGAGGCAGTGAGTAAAATGGGAGTCAGCAGGTTTTTACTTTTACTGTGCAGCAGCAGAAGCAGAAGCAGTGTTATAAAATGTGCTCTGTGGAGGGGTTATCATGGTGACACCAAATATCACATATCACCTTGAAATAAGATGCATGCTACAAGCAAGGGACTCAGACAGGAAGTGTGTGTGCATATATATGTGTGTCACATATAGAAAAAACTATACATGGGCAGCAACGAGGTAGAAAATCAGAGCAATCTATGGCTTGTTTGTGTGTGTGACTGACTCTGAGTATGTGTGCACTATTACTGAGAGGTAAGAAAGAAAAAAGAAAGACAGAAAGATAGGAGTATAATAATAATAATAATAATAAATAATCATAATTTATATAGCGCCTCTAAAAACAGACTTAACAACATGCTTTGACAAACAAAGCAAAAGCAGAAGTGGGATACATAAGGCAATACAACAAGTGAAATCCAAACAGTCCTACTGAGCATAAGCGAGACAAAACTGGGGTAGAGCCTGAATAAAATTGTTAAAGAGGACAAATAATGCAACATGCAGGATGCAAAATGTCAGTATAAAATAATACAAAAAAAGACCAAAAACAACAAATGCAAAAGAAGTAATGAAACCACGAATAAAAGGAAATAAAATAAATAAATAAAAAATAAATAAATAAAGAAAAATAGATTAAATAAATCAAAAAATAATTTAATAAAAATAAAAAATAAAAAGAAAGAAAGAAAGAAAGAAAGAAAGAAAAAGAGAGAAAGAAAAAGATCTAAATAACATAACAGGAATAAACAGACTGCAGTATTTCAAAGCAGCAACATATACTGCATGACTTCTTATATCCCTGCAGGTTATGATTTATGTTGCTCTGTATGCCTCATTAGAAGGCCACCCATTAACGTATTTTGATTTTAGTGTTTGAAGTGGAATAAAGAGAAATTGGCACGAAAAAAAAATCTTTAATTTCGAGCTGGACATGTCTCAGAAGTGAGGTTTGTTTACCCTGTGTGTGTGTGTGTGTGTGTGTGTGCGCGCGCGCGTGTACTGTAGCCTCTGTGTGCGCGCGCAGTAGAAATAGCAGGATTGAAATTAACGTCGGAATTTACTGAGCATTTATGTAGCGTGACTGACAACGTGCATGCGCCCGAGTGTACGTGTGTGTGTGTGTGTGCGCGTGTGTGTGTGTGTGTGTGCAGAATAATTGGGACTTCAATGCCCACAATCCCCACAGACTCCTCAGCTCCCCTCCGCCGCCCACACCCATTCAGCGGCAGAGTCTGTACCGGATTGGTCCGATTACCCGATGACATCAGAACCCAACGTGGGGTACCTTTACAACAATTGGTTAGAGCACGGCATGCCTTAGGCCAATCAGAAGGCTGAGACAGCCCTCAAACAAGGAAGAGATTTTAAGGTGGAACCGGAGAGTTGTTGGCGTCCTTTCCCACAGTCTAAATTGAGACGTGAACGCATTAAAGTCGAGTTTCCTCGGTTTTTATAGCGTCTTGTTGATGTAAGAATAAATTAGGCAGCCGTAGTTACTTAACTGAGAGGTGACCTGGTTTGAATGTAAGTTACATTGTGTCCTGCGACCTTCATTATGTGGTTTCGGGGCTCAAATATATGTCAAACTTGGGCTGCTCTGTTGTGCTGATGCTTTTCTGTCGTTATTTTTTGTTATTCCATCATTGTAGGCCTCATTCCTCAGTTTTTTGCTCAAATATATAAATCCCTGACTGCTGCCACAAATGACTGCTGCTACTTTGCTAGAAATGTTTGCTACTGCTATAAGCTGATGTTGTGAAAACACATCACTGGTCAGCTAATGTCATCTGTTGCTGCTGTTTAGGGCTCTGAGGGCTGAATTCATACTGTCTTTATTGTATCTGTAGCAGCTGATTCTGCTCCTCTGTGTTTTAGATGCTGACTGTCTCTCTGAAGGTGCTGACTGTCCTCTGTGGATCCCTTCAGACTGAATCCCTGAAGCCTCCTCATGTAGCACAGAGGCCGAGGTCAGTAACATGCACTCTTGTATGTGTGCAGTTATGATGTGTAGGGCATTTGTGCATTACTCTTTAGCATTTTAATGCAGTTATTTTAGTTAGGGTATCTGTGCAGCATCTACATTCAGGGCAAAAAGGGGGGGGGGGGGGGGGGGGTACTGTGTGTTATTTGTACTTTGACTCTATACATGTGTGGCCATGTCACCTGGTGTAGGTGGTGTAGTATCCAGGAAAGATACTGTGTTCATCGTAGTCTGACTGTATATGTATGTGGCTGTTTTGCCTGTGTCCAATAGGGCTCGACAGATTATTAGTAGTTAATGAGACCGATAACTGATATTTGGAACCGATATGCAATTTCCATAAACAGCATTTGGACTTTAACACATTCCAACTTAAAGCTTTATGCTAATACAGATAATTGGCAAATTGCAAAATATTGGCTCCAAAAATCAGCCAGGCTGATAATCTGTTGACCCCAATGTCCAAGACAAATTTCTCCTAAGGGAGAATTTTCTGCATCTAAGGGGAAATGAAGTTTAAAGGTCCAGTTTGTAGGTTTTAGGGGGATACATATTGGCATAAATATAAGACAGTAATCAAATTTGTTTTGGACAGGAAGAGACCTCTGCCGATAACTCAGTTTCCAGTAAAAAACCTCCCGCACAATGATCACTAAGGGAATTTTAATCAGGAGAAGTTTCAGGTGGTTGCAATCTGCAATCCTCACCCCATGGCACTAAATCGTCCTAAATCCTACACACAAATAAATATTTAAGTTATTGTTGAGCTGTTTTTCTTTTGATTGTTTAGAAAAAATTGCAGCAAAAATGTTTTTGATAAATGAAACAAGCCGAAGGCAAACTTTCCAAATTTTTCATATACTGTATCCAACACAAAATCCAAATGTTGCTTTGAGAAATGTAAATGTAAACACAATTGATGAATTAGGTGTCATGTATTCTCGTGGGAACATGCTATTGATCATGGGCCGATTATGAGATAATGGACCCCGATGCATGGACATGCATAAAAGGCAAGGCAGCTTTATTTGTATAGCACATTTCATACAGGGCAGTTGAAAGCGCTTTACAGAGCAATAGAATATAAAAACATAGTAAAAGATACAGATTTAGAATAAAAGAGAAAAAAGATAAGATATACAAGGTAAAATCAATTACTAAATGATTAAAAAACACTATTAAAATAGCAAAAATGCAGACAAGAGGTGCAAAGATGAAAAGATCATTTAAAATGATTTAAAATCAAGTTTAGAAAATCACTTTGTAGTCATTAGCGGATGGAGAAGGCAGTGTAAAAAAGGAACCTTTTTACTTTGACTTAAAAGTGGTCAGAGTTGAGGCTTGCTGAACCTCATCTGGGAGGTTATTCCAGATTTGTGCTGAATGATAACAAAATGCTGCTTCTCCATGTTTAGTTCTGACTCTTGGGATGGTCAATAGACCGGCCCCAGATGTTCTGAGGGTCCTTGAATCCTTGAAGGTTCATATGTCACAAGCATGTCAGAGATATATTTTGGTGCTGAGCCACAGAGTGATTTATAGACGAGCACCGAGATTTTTAAATTAATTCTCTGAGTGACAGGTAGCCAGTGTAAGGAAAGTAGAGCCCCAAGGTTTCTTGTTTGGATCTTGGTTACAGGAGAGAGAGATTCAAGGTGAGAGCTGACACTCTGCCTTTCTTTCCGTGGCCCAAAGACAATATTTGTCTTTTCTCTATTGAGTTGGATTAAATTTTGATGCATCCAATTATTGATTTGCTCAATACAGTGACACAGACGTTCTACAGGTTCATAATCTCCTGGTGAAAGTGATATGTATATTTGCATGTCATCTGCATAATTGTGGTAGGCTACTTCGTTATTTTGCATAATTTGGCCCAATCGAAGCATATATAGATTAAACACAAGTGGTCCCAAAATTGACCTCTATGGGACCCCACATGTCACGGTCATCCGCTCTGACTTACAGTCTCCAATTGAGACAAAGTACTTCCTGTCATGAAGATATGACTTGACCCATTCAGGGACAGTTCCAGAGAGTCCAACCCAGTTTTCTAGTCTTTCTAATAAAATTGTGTGGTCCACTGTGTCAAAGGCAGCACTTAGACCCAGTAGCACTAAAATAGAGACTTTGCCGGAGTCTGTGTGAAGACGGATGTAATTTATTACCTTAAGGAGTGCAGTCTCAGTGCTGTGATGGGGCTGAAAACCTTACTGAATGTCATCAAAGCAATTGTTTGGCTTTAAAAAGTTGCTAAGTTGCTGGTGGACAACTTTTTTAATAGCTTTACTTGAAAACGGTAAGTAGCCGATAGTTGTTCAGTACAGTGGCATCCAGACTGCTCTTCTTTCGGAGAGGCCTGATGACTGCAGTTTTCAAAGCATTTGGAGAAGTGTCAGATTGGAGAGACAGATTAACTGTAAGAGTGAGTTGTTTTACCAGACTGCTCAGAACAGTTTTAAGGAAGCTGGTGGGTAAAACATCAAGGCAGCAGGTGGAGGAACTGAGACTGGAGATCATTTCTTCCAGTGATTTGACTCTGATGGTCTTAAATTGTGTCATACTTAGCAAGTTAACTTGGGAAGCCTGCAGTGATGGCACATTATTATTTGGCATTGAAGAGTTAATTGCATGTCTGAAGCCCTGAAACTTGGTGGAAACTAGTTCTAGAGATACTGGAACCAGAGGGTTAGTTAATCTGTCCACAGTAGCAAATAACACACGTGAATTGTTACTGTTTCTGTTGATGGTCTCAGAGAAAAGTGACTGCCATGCACTTCTCAAAGTCAAATTATAAATGCGTAATTTTTCTTTATAGATTTCAAAATGAATGTGAAGCTTTGATTTACGCCATTTTCGTTCTGCTTTCCGCCACTATCTTTTCTGGACCATTACAGAAAGAGTGTTTTTCCATGGTGCCTTTTGTTTTTTACTTATCAAAGCTACCACCTCTCTTACAAATGAGCAAGACACACAAACTTTGGGGTGGTTTTCTCTTTTTTTGGTTGGTTTACTACTTTTTGTAGTTGTTATGCATCTTTGTGTTGCTCTGTGGTAATTATGTGTCTCTTTTATTTTTTCAGTCATTTTCTGTCTCTTTGTGGTTGACTTGCCAGTTTTTGTAGTTATTTTGTGTTTCTTTTGCCATTCCCTTTGCATCTCTTGGCTTGATCGTTTTGGCTCCTGGGCCTGTGCCCTGTATGCCCATTCAGTAATCTGTCCATGCTAAGGCAGTATTATAAACATCAAATACAACTACAAGCTTTGAACTGATGTAACTTCTGCACTGTGTTGATGTCTGCCTGCCCATCTGTCTCTCTGAAACTCAGTGTGAGGAGTCGGGGGAATAATTACCTGCATAATCCATTCTAGACAATTAGATAATGCTGATTAGTACAATGGGCTACATGGGGAATGGTAGTGTTGATGGTGGGGGCACCATCGAATGACGGTGTGTTTGTGTGAATGAGAAAGCTGAAAGAGAGACTTTGAATGAAGGCAGATGGGAAGAAGAATAGCAGGAAAGAGAGGGAGACAACTGCACAGGAGAAAATGTGTCCAAAACGGAAAGGATTGATCTTCTGGGAAGAACAAATTTCCACACTGAATTTCATGGCAATCTGTCCATCAGACTGTTATGGTTCTTTTGAGTGATTGTTTGCACTGTTGCCTCACAGCGAGAAGGCCTGGGGTTTGAATCTTGGAAAGCTTGTGCCTTTTTTTTTGTGAAGTTAGCATGATCACCTCCTTCTGATGATGTGCAGCTCAGGTAACAAGAAACTCCATATTGTTTTTACCGCAGGTGTAAAGGTGCAACAGAAGGTGCTAAGGCAGGCTTCACCACCCTGAACAGGAGAAGTGGAAATCTTAGCCAGATGGTGCTATTCTTTTAAAATAGGATGTCATGATTGTATCCTTGTGGCAAAGTTTTTCAGTTTTAGACAACCTTTTCGGCACTGCAAGGCTCAAGTTTTGGAGATTTCACCAGTGGTAATTATAGGATAATGGTACATTTGATTTCCCTTTGTTTTGTGGGTTTCCTCTGTGTCAGTTGCTTTGTAAACATCATCATGAGGTGACATGAATGATGGTGAGTAGGACGTGATCACAAGCAGAAACATGCCTCCTGGTGAGGCACATTGTGTTCACATCTTGTTTTACTTTGGTGATGAAGTCATTGAAAAGCTCATCTGTGGTATGATTAAATGTAATGTGACAGTAGCTTATGTAGAGGAGAGTCTTAACGTGAGGGAGTTGACTTAGGAACACGTTTTACACAGCTGTGTATTTCAAAGGTTTGCTAATATACAACAAGTAGGGTGTATTTCATTTAATTGAATTCCTACCCTTGTTCTATTCTAACCTAATAATAATACACAATCATAAACCAACTCTCCACCCCAATGTCCATCCCCACCCAAACCACTCTCTTCATGCAAATAGAAAAAAACAACATTAATGTTCTTTATTTTCCCCTTTCTCGTCTCAGTACCTTGCAAAAAAATTCTATTTTAAATATGTTTTTAAACCCGCTGATATTCTTTCTTTGTTGTGTTTAATTGAAAATTGCTGTGCTTCCTTACTTACGCGTTCATTTAAAAAAAAATTGTAACTGAATCAGTGTCACATTACTTAAAAAAATGTAGTAGTGGTGTTAATAGTTGGAATTAAAGAGGCCTAAAATCAAAAACACATATTTTTCCGTATACTTGTAGTGCTGTTTATAAGTCTAGATAGTTTTGATGTGAGTTGCAGAGTGTTGGAGATATTGGCTGAGATGCGTCTGTCTTCTCTCCAGAATATTACAACTTGATTTCACTTGGCTTGTGGTGCTTAAAGTGCTGAAAAAAAAAAGTCTAAAATCAGTGAAACACAAAAGAAATACCGGTGATGTAATGGAAAATTATAGAAAGACATGGTAAATGTAATAAAAAAGTCAAATATTTTGCAAACCAATTAAAACATATGTTAATTTATTCATTATTTGAAGTGAGACTGATAAAGTAGAACTATTTAATATGATAAAACCAACACTTACTTAACCTTCATGTGCCCTCACCCACAAATGAATGAATCATTTTATGGAAACAGATTATTTACTCCTGTTTATAGTTTCAACCTGCTTAGTATCAAGCATCTCCTGCTGTTAATACAGAGCCTTCATCACTGTTGTCATCGCAACCTCAAGATGATACAGTTCTGTAAATGATTTTTTCCTAGAAATGTCCTGTACATGTTCCAGACCTCTTATGAGAGTAACGGATAACACACACACATCTTCTCTAAAATCCAGAGAACGGTTCTCATAGTTTCCTGCTCAAAATAGCGCAATGCTTAGTAACCACCAGATCAGATATTGGAAACAAATGCTAAAATTAGTCACAGAGCAAATTCAAACAAACTTAGCTGAGCTTAAATTTGGTAACGTAAGCCAGCATTAGGTTTCCCCAAAAGGATGTGTAGTGTTTGTTAATAGACTGCATTGGATAATAGGATGTCTGTGTGTGACCTTGATTGAGGCTCTGGGGCTGCCCTCTGGCTAACCCGCTTGTTATCAAATGCAGTTTCTGTCTTACTGGAAACCCTCCACGGATGCCAAGACTGACTGTGTCCGATTCTACAGTGTCGGATTAATGGCTGTTTGATCAAGTTCAAAGGCAGAGCTGCCCCGGATAAACTCATTATAAACAGCGCCAAAACACGGCCGGGCCAGACTGCTGTACTGTACATGGAAAGGCTTTAAATACCAGGTCTTAGTTGGTCCCGGTCCATTCTGGGCAGTCCTGTAAATAACATGTGCAGCGGAGCCAGCAGTCAAAAGTAGGCAGGGAGACATTGTTATCTTGCTGTGGCGGGGATATTTGTGGGGTGTTACAGTGGTAGTCCTCCAGATACTCAACTTATTGATTTTGATGACATCTTTGGTGGTAAGTGGACGTGGCTGATGGTTCTGCGCTGCAGTTTTGCTAGATATCACCACACAATGTGTGGCCCTAACTTTAATGAACATTTTTTATTAGATGTAGCACATTCTTTTGGTTAGTGTAGATTTTTTTTTGTGTGTTTGGCAATGCTGTTCAGTTCTTCTGTCTTTTCCAAACAAACCACTGTTGCTGCTGAGGAAGAGGAAAAATGAATCATTTCCTATGTAGCGACTGTTTTTCCCCCCCAAAAGACCACCAACATGGTTAAAATAGAAAATGAAAAAGTTGAACAGGGCATGACTTTAATTAATATAGTATCATATCACAAGGCAATAGAGAGCAGTAAGAAAAATTACTTTGTTTGTATCAGGACTGCAACTAACGATATTTTCATTGTCGATTAACCATTTGAAACCTGAGCAAATTGGTTTGATTTCTTTCAGAAGCATGGGGAAATGACAACGAGCAACTTAACAAGACATGGTTTAAAAATGAGCAAGAAACTAATGAAAAAGTTACAATAAAATTACCTGAAAATAAGCAAAATAAAAGAAAGAAAGAAAAGTAAAGTTAAAAAACCCAAACAAAAATAAACAAGAAAATGACCCCAAAAAGTGCAGAAAAATTAAAAATATATTTATGTGTGAGTTTTTGTCCTTTTAACACAATTTTAAATATATAACTCTAAATAAAAAATTCTGGACATTTTTTTAAAGTTTTTTTTTATTACATTTTTTTCAAAATATATTTTTCTATATTTTTTTTATGTATGCAAATTTTACATCATGGCGAAAAATGTAACTACACCGTCCACCGTCGGTCACATGATGTCCACTGGCCCAGAAAGACTTTTTTTCCCCATTGACTGACATCGAGAAAGAGACTTCTGTAAAATCAGTGGATAATTTTTTGTGAGTGTCAAAACCCCCACAAAATGACAAATTTTATTATCTAGATTTAATCCATCCAGTTAGATAACATTTGGAAAGTCTCAAAGAGCCACAAAATGACATTTTTTAGACCACTATTCAATCTAGCGAAGTGCTAAACTGGAAGTCATTTGCTCTGCCGACAGAAGTTACCTGCTCGGGCACACTCAGCCTTGCTCGGTTGCCGTAACTCTGTAGTGCGCCTGCCTTATGGGCCAGTAGATCCAGGTATTCTACACTGACTCTACACCCGTGAAAGAGCTTTTTTACTTCATGCGTCAATGAGCAACTCTCATAAAAAAAACAGGGCCCTGCCTCCAATGCTGTATCACGACTTACTGTAATACATCCGCGTTTGACTCCTTTTAGCTGCTTTTTAAAATTAAATCTCTTGTGGTTGATCGCACACACAACACGTCAAAAGTCACACCCGTCACATTCTGCCGGCTGTTCCTTTTACACAGCCATCGATTAGATGCTGTTACTACCTCCACTGCCGGCTAAAAGTTGCGATATCTCTGTTCCCCGATTCCAAAATTATATCTGTAATAAAGAACGATGAGGCAGAGCAACAGTGTGAAATTCCAACCTTGAACAGGAAGTGTCAAAAGGTCTAATGTGCTCCCTAACAACTTCTTAAATCATTATAAATCTGCAAAGAAGCGTTAGAATAAACACTTTTTTAATATATACTTTTTTTGTGTACGCAGGTTTGTTTTTCTGGAACATTTGACATGGCTCGTTTCCAGATAATACAGGAATCAACTGTTCACATCGTGCGTCTCTTTTCTTTAAGCAAGCAGCATGCAGATGACCTTTTCATTACGACTAAATTTAGGCAATAGTCTTTGTTTGAAGTAAAAATACATGGTTCCATTCTCTGTTGAATATTTTGCGGTGCTTATGTATCATTAACACTTTTGGAAATTAACCTGATTAACCATGAGTAACGTTACTTTTCTGTCGATCAATCTTGTTCGCAAGACCACTTTTTGATAGTCTTTGTCTCTGACCGAACTGCATTTTTACTTGCTCTTGTATCGGTTTCAGACAAAGAGGAATTGGGATATTATTTCATGTCTCGTCAAGACCATAACTGAGGGGATATCACAAAATTAATTGTGCAAGAATTGAGTGTTGAATAAAGGTGGTTAAGTTGATTTCAGCTCCTTGGTGTTTATAATTGTTTGCTCTTAGAAAACAAAGGGAAATCCCCACAAATCAGATAAGCCTCTGCAAAGCCTTTTGATCATATTATCAAGTCGTTTCTCATGGTGCACTTATAGATACACACATGCATTGAGTACGGTAATAAAGAGCTGAATAAAGAGAAATATTTACTTGTTTTCTTTGCGTGCTATTATGGAAGTGTGCATTTTTCTGATCAGTTTGAGGATGGTTTGCATGTCACACACATTGATTGTAAGTGCATTAAGCAGTGTTGGACTTGCACTGGTCTTGGTCCTGACTTGGTCTCTTTGGATGAAATTTTGCTGTTTGGGAGGATTGACCTCTCTGGTTTGACACAGTGATGCATTTACAGTTGACAAACGTCTGGATGTAGTGTGTCTCAGACTACTTCCTGAGGAGTTTGTGTCAAATCAGCTCATCGGTGCATCCTTATTGTGTTTAAACTTAGATTTATGTGCGATTAAGCATGAACGGATAGCCATCCAATCAGCCAAGACTCATTTTAATGCAAGGTGTAAACTGGGTAATAAACTTATCACTCCGAGTAACTATCGTGTGTGTATGTGCGACTGTGTGTGTGTGTTGCGTAACAAGTGTGTCCACATAGCTGTCATGAATTTGTGTATGAGTGTCGGAGCGTTTGTGTGCGTGAATCTCGATTCATATCAGTTTGAGCCTAAGTCTTTGTGCATGACTGATTGCTTTGTCTGTCTGACCACAATTGAAAAGGGATCCATCTCTCTCTTTGCCTCCTTCGCTCTCTCCTCCCTCTGCCTCTCTCTGTGTGTGACTGGGTGTCTCTATCTACTCAGTTCCACCTTAAGAGGAGCTTTAGCAGCCTGTCGTGTTTGTGTTGAAGCCAACAGGCACAATATATTACAGTCTAGGGCTTGCTGCTGAAAAGCCCGCTGGATCCTCCACTGACCTGCTGTTCTTTCCTGCTTTCCTCTTGCGTTTTTTTCCACATTTAGATTAAAAACAAAGCTCTCACTCTCTCTCTCTCTTTCGCTCTCTCTCTCCCTCTCTCTCTCTATCTCTCCTTTCTCCCCTCCCTCCTCCTCCTTCTTCTTCTTCTCCTCCTTCTTATCCTTCCTCTTCTTTTCTGCGGCAGCAGTCAAGGCTCCAGTGTGTCAGAGAGAGGGTGAAGAGGAGGAAAAAGCAGAGAAGAAGACTGTTTGGACGGAGCTGAGTGTGTGTTTATGTTTGTATGTCTCACCATTGGACGGCCGGGTGAAGGGGCACTAGGAGGAGGAGGAGGAGGAGGAGGAGGAGGAGAGAGGGAAGCCTGCCTGGATGAAATTCTCGGTGTCATGTCACTACGAGTGGACCTTGACTGATCACAGGGTGAGGGAAAGGGAGAAAGGAAGACGAGGAGGTGGAGAAACTGAGACTTTCACTGGGAAAAGAAGAAGAGGAGGAAGAAGGGGGTAAAGTCTGGCGCTCTGTTTTATCATGACATTGTTGGATAAACGAAGGGACGGATTGAGCTCTCTTCAGTGGCGTGTCAACAGGAATTCTCCTTAGAAGAGAGAGGGAGAGCAAGGAAGAAAAGACAGAGAGAGACTTGTACTGTGTTCAACCCAGCTGAGGAGCAGGAACTGGACTTACAGAGTGTGTGTGTGTGTGTGTGCGTGTGTGAAGAGGGGTTTGTGTGTGTGTTCGTGTGGCTGTGTAACCGGTGGAGGGCAGAGGAGTGGAGGGCCAGGGGACTAACCTGGCCATCAAACGGACTGGCAGCCTCTCCTCTCCTGGGATCATGTACCCTCAGGGCAGGCATCCGGTAAGTACCTCCTTATGTCTCTTTCTCCTGTCTGTCTGACTCTTTTCTTTCTGTCTCTCTCTCCATCTGTCTGTCTCTCAACTCCAGTCTCACAGTTGCTTTTTATGTCCCAGACTCACCTTGTCACTTGTGTCTCCCTCTGCCCTCTTTTTGCTTCCTGTCCGTGTCTGTCTCTTCATGCCTCCCTGCTTCTTTTCTCATGTGTCCTTCCTCCTCATCTTGGTTTCCTCTTGTCTTTCTGTCCTCCTGTCTGTCTTTTTTGAGCCTGTCTGTGTCTCTTGTTTAGTTATAAGGACTGTACTGTAACATGAGGAGTGAGACAGGAGGGGAGGAGGGTGTCAGGGCTAAGAGATTCCCAGTTCTGTACACACGCACACACACACACACACACACACACACACACACACACACACACACACACACACACACACACACACACACACATGGACACACACACACACCTCTGTCAGCTGCAACCAGGTGCCTTTGAGATCTTGTTGATGGTTCACTGTGTAGGTGGCGTATAACTGAATCTGCAGCGTGTGTGAGTGTGTGTGTGTGTGTGTCCATAAGTGTTTCATTAGTGTCTCTAGGTGTGGGTATATGTGACACTGTTGGTGGCGTGTGTGTGAGAATAGACATCTGTGCGTGTGTGTAAATTGGGCTGTACAACCCTCAGCTGTCCATTTGCTCATTTCAGTTGCTAAGCAAAACAACAGACACACACACACACACACACACACACACACACACACACAGACACAGACACAGGTCGTTTAATTGATAGTTAAATTCATTTCCATTAGCACTAAGAAAGGTCGTGAGTGCACAAGTACTTCCCCTTTAATACCTCCGTAAAGTCCCCTCTCTCCTTCAGTTTCACCCTTCATCAGCAGCGAGAATTTGCCGTTAATTTACCTGCCAGGGTAAAATAAAGGTTAAACACATAGACTAAAAAGCACACAAGGATGAATGACAGCTTAGGCTCAGTCTGGCTTAGGCCTTTCATTTCACAGGGGCCCCGGTCCGGTTGCTGTAATCAGATTTGGTTGTCAGTCTCTTTGTATCTGCTACAAATGGGTCAGTGGCCACTTTGCCTCACAGCCAGCCAGCCAGCCCAACCACTCAGTCAGCCAGCAAGCCAGCCAGCTAGCTATCACACAGAATTATGAATGACATTTTCACAAGAGGAAGGCATGAGGAATCAATTATATGTACAGAGAGAATGCTAATAAGCCAGCCGCTGGAATAGAAGGAGAGAGAGAGAGACGCTGAAAGAAACAAGAGAGAAGTGAAAAACAAAGGGAGAAAGTGAAAGATGTAAGAGCCAAGAAAGATAAAAAAAAAAAGGAGAGAAAGAATTCTTTAAAAAGGCACGGCCGGGGGTGGAAAGAGAAATGAAAATGAATGAGAGATGCAAAGGAAGAATAGCGCATGAACATTCCTCTGTTCTCTCCTTTAGAGGCGTATCAGAGAGCTTCCTGCTGCGATGCTCTTCGTTTGTGATAAAGTTCAATCCCAGATTGAGCCAACTCCAACCGATCGATATAGCCTCTATCTCTCTCCTTCTGTCTCTCCTTAGTTTTTCTCTCTCCCCTCCTTCCTCTGCAGCTTTCTTTGCCAGTGGAACTTTATTTCTGGTGTTGCTATGAAATGTGATCCGTAGAGAGGTGTCAAGGTGCAAAGAACAGTTGTGTGTGCATGCATGTGTGTTTGTGGTGCAGACTGTGTGTACGTCAGTATTTACATATGTGTATCTGTGTGTTTGTCCTCATAAATGCAGAACAAGGTTACTTGTAAAATATGCAGTTCATCCAGTTTTTTTTGTGTGTCTGTGCTTTTCATAGCACAGCTGGAATATCACCTCTGTCAGAGCTCTCCTTGCTGATGCATTTGAGGGAGATCCAATATTTCATTTGTTGCCAGGAAATACAATCACATGCAAAACCATAAGCATGTCTTTCTATTGTGGGAAAAAGGCAATATGAGCTCGGTGCTTTTTAGCAGTTGATTTTTCAAATCTCAGATGTCACTTCATTTTTTATTGACTCCAGCATTGACAGCTTTGAAAATGGTCTCTTTTTGCAACTGCATCAAGATGAGAACTTTGAAAGACAAACAGGAGTGATGAATTGACCACTGTTATAGTGTGTTAGAAAATAGAGTTTCTTCAAGTTGATTGTCAGATCATAATCAAGTTGACTGGCTAGTTTCAAATGAACAAAATCAGCTTAAAAATAAAAATCATCTGTGTGAAAATGGTCAGCAGCGATGTGAAATATGTGTGATTTGTCAGTAATGTCGAAAAAAGTTGTGATGGCACTGCGTGTGCAGGATTTTTTGTTTATTATAAGAAATGCTTCACTCTGTGTCTCAGGAGGATATTTAACTTGTACACTTACATGTAGTTGATCTGAGAAACATCAGTGCCGTGGGCACTTAACATCCTTTATGTTTAGAGGCTTCTGTCTGTCTGGATGATAAGAGGTCAACCTTGTTGATGCTCCAGAGTTAACACTCACACGTTGTCTGACTCTTGTGTGGTGAAGTGATGATATGAGGATCTGAATGATGTGGGACAGACACTGTATCAGGCTGGTTGGTTGTTCTGTACTTTAAAGGAATACTTTCTGCAAAATGGCCATTTGTATATCAGTTACTCACCACAGCTTTGTTTTTCTTGCATGCCTCAATGGAAAGCAGGGAACATATTGATTTATTGATTGCTTGGGGACCACATTTAGCAACAGCAAAATTATATCAAAACATCTGTTCACAAACTCTCCCACTACTCCTACAATACAATTCAGCTCTCATTTCTCCAGTTGTATGTTTAGTATTTTCTTGCATTTTCATTTAACAAAAACCCTTAGTATTGCAGGTTGACTCTGAAGAAAGCATAGAAAAGTTTAATTTTCAGTTCAGTTTTAAATACTTAGATTTTAGGGAAAATGCATGTGCAGTGTGATGATGAAAGTAAACTTTCTTTTTTTCTGTCTTTTTAATGTTTCTGTGTGCTTTTGTGTGGTTCCCTTTCTAAATTCAGAGTTTTTTGTTAGTCTGTGAATACAGCACACTCTGAGCTGTCCATGAGTCCTTTTTTTCCCTCAGCAGCAGTTTGTGATTCAAGGCGCAGGTAATTGATCTGTTGATCTGTTCAGAGCTGATCAGATCAGATCGATACATGAGAGGAATAGCTTTTAGACCCAGGAGAATTAACAGGTTTAAAGTTTCACTTTCAACAAGCCTGATGTTTTGCTACTCCATCTGTGCCCGGAGTACGCTCTGTACTCAGAGAGTGTGGTTCAATGAATAACCGCATAATATAATTCAATAGTGCTTCTAATGAATGGCCAAGCTCCAAAAATAGAAAGGGTGTTTTAAACATGATGGGCTTCCACTGATATACAGTATTAATGTGAAGGAAACACTATGCGTCGCCTCCATTGCGTCCATTGTGCCGCCCAACATGATTTCGCCTCTGTTCACGCCTTTGCATTGACTTTGTATGTAAACTCACCATGAGAAACATTTGCGTTACGTCTGGTGTGAGCACATCACTTCAGTGTTTGGAAAGTACTGAGCACACCACTGAATAAATGAGAAATGCATTAAGTATAGACAGATGTTTTGATATAATTTTTCAGTTGCTAAATGTGGTCTACAATCAACAAATAAATCAATCTGTTGAGTGTTTTCCGTAGAGGGATGCCAGAAAAGGTTTCTCCAAGAATTCAAGGTAACACGCGGTGAGTAATAGATATACAAATGGTCATATTGTTGAAAGTATTCCCTTAAAGTTTTGGTAAGCCCAAGGCTTTTTGGATGTCTGATTTGTGCTTTAATTAAACTTCAAGTAAGGACAACTGAGGCTCATCAAGTTTATTTTTTTATTCATAAAAATGAATATCAACAAGAGAACCAGTTTTTCCACTTCGCTGTGTTAATACACAACCACACATATGTTACTTAAGTGTTTCCCAGTAAACAGGCTTGACTCATTGCACTCGGTAGCCTTGATGTGTCCTTGTAGGCGTCAGTCAGACATCATGGCCTACTTCCTGTCAGCGACAGACAGCCAGAGAGAACAGAGCTGCCTTGAATGCCGCTCCTTTCAACCCCTCCGTGTCCCCTCGGAGATGATAAGGAAGGTGTCTCAAGGTGGCTCAAGCAATGTTATTTTATTATTTTTTTTATCAGAGAAGAAGTCAGTCTTTGATCTTCTTGCTCTCTGGTAGGAAAAGGTTAAAACTGATGGCTGATTTGCCAGGCGGGCAGAGCTGTAATTGGTTCCACTGGATTTTTGTGGCGGGAATTATCAGAACTCTGAATGTGTGTGTTCTTGTGTGTTTTGTTTAATATGCGTGATTTCTTTATATGTGTCTCTTTAGGGCTTTGTGCATGTGTGCATTTTCGTATTAAGAGTGCGTGTTGTCATGTTTGTGTAAATATGTGTGACAGTGTGTACTTCTCCTGTGTGTGGTTCACTTTTGTTTTAAGTGTGTGCCCTTAGGTGTTAAAAGTCTTTCTGTGTAAGTATATGTATGTCTTTGTGTGTGTGTACAATGTGCGTGTTTGTATTGTCCTTGTGTTCCTGGAATAGAGCTTGTATGTGTGTGAGTGTTGCTGTTAAAGTGTGTGTGTGAGTTTAGATGTGGGAGAGGAAGGGGAAAGGAGAGCGGTGGTGGTTTGTGTGCGCTGTGTGCCAACAACAATAACAATAAATAATGTCCCAGTCCGACCTCGACTGTTGCTGTGAATGTACAAGCTCTTGATTGGCTGCCACACCCCAGTGAGAGAGAGAGAGAGGATTTACTGTGTGTTTTCATGGTTAAGAAAGATGTCTATAACTACTACCCTTTACATCATTTTACACAGATATTCATTTAGGTGCTAACATCTTTACAAACACATCTTCTCTCAAACATGAAGGTTGTACTATTTGGCACATTTACCTTAAAGTTTTGCCGTGGTGTGAGTATACAGTTAAAGCTGTCAGTCACTCTGTGTGTGTATGTGTGTGTACTTCATTTTTTTCTCAGCCTCAGTTAGACTTGTGGTGGCTGTTGTCTGGAGGATCAAGATCAGACAGAGTTTATTCAGCAGGCGTAATATAAAATGAGGCAGAGCGAGTGTGAAAGAGAACAAGAGGGAAAGTTGGACTTGGCTCATGTTTGGTTACTGAAGGTGTGATAATCAAATCTGCTCTGACTGTTATTACATCATGCATGATTATCATTTAGTCACTTTTTCTATTGGAAGTGTATCACCTTGTTTCCACGTAGTGTCTGTGTTTGTGTGCGAGATGGCTGGAAGTCCATTTGATCCAATGAGAACCTCCTTGAACTTTCACGGCAGATTTAGGAGAAACTGTACGCACTGTACCACAGGTAATTTGCATAAAACTAATTAGCTAAGAGATTGATGAATGTAATGCAGCTCTATTTATTCTTTTTTTTCTAAATGCAAAGTTAATGGCATATTAGGCTTTCTAACATTGGCAGCATGTTAGCTATGTAACTGATAAACCCTTTTTACACAGAGATGGCACAAAAGGGCCGCTACGAAGTCCCTCCTTGTCGCTGACTTTGCATTTTTACAAAGAACCAAACAAAGATGGCAATATGCCATTCAAGTGCGTGATTATAGATAGCATGTCGGTATTGCTGGAACAAAAGATGAGTGAAGGGCGTTTAACACAACAGCATCGGCCTCTAGTGTGACATATAACAAATGCTTTGGCAGCACTTTTTGAACAATAACAACAGCATCATATGGCAAAAATAATTGTTTACCATCTCTGGCGGCTGACTTTGTCCTCTCCCCAGAGGGTAAGGAGCTGCCTGACCATGTTGCTTTTCAATTTCGCTGACATTTAAGGCCACTGTTTTTTTTTCTTTGAGTTTACAGCTATCTGCTACAGGCAGCTTTTAAGTCTCCTGGAGGTGAGATCATTGTCAAAACCACCAGTGCTGTCCATGATCCCATCCTGCCAATTGTCCCTTTTACACACATCGATGATACTACTTCAGTTACCAGTTTAAAGGCAAGACAGCTCTGTCCACCATTCTGCAATTGTACTTTTTTCGCCATGCATTATTGGTCCTGTATTTGTCTCTGTACTGCTGTGTATATTCCACAAGACTGGAAGGCTAAATGCACTAAGAATGAACATTACTGCTGTTGCTACAGTGGCATTTCCAGTCATTCATTAAGAGATGCATTTCCTTGCGCTGAACACTGGGGGCATACTCCACATACTATGCAGAAATACGGACACAAAATAAAAAAGTAGTGGGAAACAATGTGTAGTCACAACAGTAAAGCATCTGTAGACCTATCATCAAGAGTTTGTATGTGTGCGTTGGAGGACAACAAGAAAAAAGAGAAGAAGAAATGCTTCAGCAGAAATGAGAAGTGTGCCAGTCTGTGTGGTGCAGTCTAAATAACTGTTGGAAAATTGTTGCAACCAAAATGTATAATCATGTGTGGGTGTTTGCGTTAGACTGTGCATGGGGACGGCTTCCTTCTCCTTTGGCCACCAGTAGGGTAACACTTTATTTTTACGGCCAAGTAAACAAACTTTTGCCAAATATGTGGCCACAGACATCACATATGCTCCATTAATGAGGGCAGAGCCACTGTAAGAGTGTTTGTGCGCGTCTTAAACTTGGATTTTGATGTTTGTGTGTGTGCATGACATTGAATTTGTGAGTAGATTGTGTAGATGCAGTCATATGCTAAACTTCTTAATAATGTGTGTTGAATTGTGTAAGTGCTTGCATACATACAGATTTTTGGCACTGTTTGCTTTTTCTCGCACACTAGATCCTTTTTTTGTTTCTGGCATCTAGCTGTGTCGGGCAGTTTGTTTTTCCCCAACATTTGTGGCTGTAATGAAAGCCATGCACGGTAAACAGCACAGCCGATTGCTGTCACCTCCCACAGATGACATTCTCCCCTCCTTTCTTTTGTCCTCGTCTTGTTTACATTTAATTTCATTCTGCATCACAAAGGCAACCTCATAAAATGGCAAAAAGTCAAGTAACAACAATACAGCTGTGGTGAGAGGACCTAGAGAACAAGCAAAAGTTGTATAATAAACCAACATCTTATAGTCGGATATCAGCAGCCACCCAGATTAAGTCTGTCCTCTGATTAAAAAAACGTTTGCTATCCTCAAATCCTGCGTTCTTTTCTTTGTCATTAAAAGAAACGACCAGAGCGAGGCTTGGATGGAGTCCAGAGACTCTTTTGGCTGCCAATCTTTCTCTGATTTGTAATCCACCGCTGGCTTAGTGGCTGACTGGTGAGCTGCAGCATTTACTGACTAGCTCTCTGAATGACTGTCTGGATAACTTGCTGACTGGTTACTCCGTGCACTGACTGGCTTTCTGATTGAATGACTGACTGCTTGACTTTTGGTTCACTGGCTGGTTGGCTGCCAATTTAATTGACTGTCAAACTGAAGGACTGACTAGCTAGCTGGCAGGATGAGTGAGTGGCAAAGATGTTCATTGGTTCTCAGCAGAACAAGAGGGCCACTAGCTCTAAATGAGCTTCTGTTGTTGGGATGTTGGCAGTGTGGCTCTCTGGAAGTTATCAAAACCTTTTGAGTGATCTCCAGACAAAACTCAGAAAGAAAGAGAGAGATGTGAGGGCGTCTTAAAGAGATGGATGATATGTAAGTTACATTCCCTGCAGCTCTTCTTCAGTCTTTCATCCGCAGAGTCCAAACCAATGAGCTGTTGCTTATGTTCATTGCTTCTCACTTCAGCAGACACAAACACATACACACACACTCATACACACGGGGCACTGACACTCCTCTGCCACACTTGGTATTTCTCATCTATTCATGTGCCTTTTTCCTAAATATTTCACCAGCCAATTATTATTTCATGCGCTATCTGAATGTGTCTCTGCTTGTCTCGGAGAGACACAGGCAAAAGGAAGAACAAAGGGGCTAAGAAGGAGAAGTAAAGAACAAAAAGAGAGAAAAGGGAGGGAGGAACGAGATGGTGCAGCATGAGAGAGGGCGCAAGAAAGAGAAAATGTTTTGATTGTGGGTGTTTTGTTCGAATGAATGCATCCATGCATAGGCATGCCTGCTTATACCGTGTGAATGCTCATGTGTCGGTAGAAAGTGCGCCAGGGGCTAAACAGATAGACGGAGAAGACAAGCAGACAGATAGAATAATTTCTCCCCCAATCAGTCCCAGACCTGCATCTGTTTCACAGTTGCTGTCTCTCTCATGCAGCCACTGCCAGTGGTGGAAAGTCTCACAGCTGTTGGAGCAGAGGACTTCCATGTGACGGACAGAAAGAGAGAGAGACTGACAGAGAGACAGATGGAAACAGATTGACCTAATATTCAGACAGATTGGGGGGATAAAACTGAAGTGTGACTGAAAATAACTATTGCAAGTCACTGCATGAAGTCATGAAGATTGCTGCAATATTACTTGGAGGCTCTGGTGATTGTTTAAAAAGTTACAAATTCAGTACCAATACCAGTACCAAAAGTGATACCAAAAGAGTACTTCATTTGATACCTTTTTTCTACTTCCTTTGATGCTCATAATATGAAGAACTCAGTAGCCTAATATGCCACCACATGCCACAGGCGTAGAGGAGAGCCATACTTGGGAACGTTTTGGTGACACCTCGGCACACTGAGCAGCCAACTTTCTCAAATACATCGCTTGACTTCACCGAAACAGACTTTATGGGTTGTAGCTGACGTGATAGTGGGCCAATAACGTTTTGCATTCAACCTAAGAATGCTAACGGTGAATGGCTGTGAACGTAACCAAACGCATAGTCATTTTTTTTCTAGATCTGAGCACAAAAAGGATCCGGTGCAGACATTGGTTCATTGGAGAAGTTTCAATTAAACTTAGTGCTTGTTTACTTTGGTCGATAGGCTTGGGCGGTATGCACCTTCCTGAACCCACCTTCCTTTAACCAGATGACTTTTTAATAGCCTTCGTCAGGCTTAAGAAGGCTCTTTGTGCTGCTACGTGTTAATTGTAATGCAGTTTTATCTCAACAAGTGCCAGTATTGTCTGTGTTTTTAGTATTTCACTATGAAATGGCCATCTGATTAAAAACTTTTAACGTTTTGATAGAAGTGTCTTGGTGTCCTTTTTCATTTTTGAAATCTATTAGCATAGTAGAAGATACTGATGTTAGTTTACACAATCAGTTGCCAGTTGCAGTGTAATGCAACAGGCCTGCAATAAATCCTCCCTTTGCAAAGGTTATAATGTTCAGTTTTTGTTGAAACCATTATAGAGATTCTACATAATGATCATTTTAGAGGACACAGTTGATGGTGCCTTTACAGTATATCACATTATGCAGAGATGTTTCTGTCATTCAGCCTACCCTCGCTGATAGAAATGGGATTGACAAAATATCAGAAGTACCTTCACAACTCAACAGCGCCAAAAGCTGTTTTAAAGAGATGCTAAATCAAATTCCAGTGTGTAGGACTTAGTGGCATCTAGAGGTGAGCTTCCAGAACTGAAAATTCTCCCATGTGCCGGGTGAAAACGGGAATAGTGCAATCTAGAGCCAGCGTTTGAATTTATTAATTCTGGGTTACTATAGAACAACTTGGCAGACTCTGCGGGACAGGACCCCCTCTGTACCTATATATAAATGTCTCATTCTGCTGTAACAAAGACACAATTTTAATATTCAGGTGATTATAAACTAATGAAAACATAATTATGAATATTATATACCATTTTTGCCAATAGACGTCCCTAAATCCTACACACTTGACCTTTAAATAATCTGTATGATCATTTTGGAGGCTGCAGCTTCATCCAAAAAATCTTCACCAAGGTTGTATTAGACTGCATTAATTTTAGCAAAGTGTATGTAACAAACTGGCGACTGAGTGTGTCTGCTAATTTACTAGAAATTTTGGTACGCAGATGCCAAAGACCTTTTATTTGGGTAATTTAGAACTGCCAAGTTCACTTTTCCCTTGTAAAATGTCCCAATTAGTAAACATATTGATTAATTATCTAAAAAAAAAAAAACAGATTTAAGGGCTCTTCATGACTTTTTTTTAACTCTAAATTGTAATTTATATAGTTTTGGTAGTGTTCTATTTGTGACCAGTGACACTGACCAGTAACAGTCGCTAAATGACTTTGGTAATGGCATAGATGTTTTTTTGGTTTTTTTTTAACTTCATACAAAATAAAGAAAAAGCCACATACTATGTTTAATTACAATGCCTCATCATAGTAATGTGTTTGCAAGGTATCAAATCACTTATACTACTAATTTATTTATTTAATTTTTTCAAGTCATACAATCAAGCTCATGACAGACAGACAGACAGACTCAGGCGGACAAACACTGACAGACAGGTGATGATTACAGCCAGTGGGTCCCGCCTCCATCCTGTTATGTGATACAGCGCAATGGGCTTCACCCGCCACTCCGCCCCTCTCCTCCCCCCTCCCCTCTGATAATCCCTCCTAATTCTCTGCTTGCCCGTGCCAGCTCGACCAAATTGTGATTGACTGCTGTCCCACATGGTGCATATATGTATGTGTGTGTGTGTGTGTGTGTGTGTGTGTGTGTGTTTGTTTGTTTGCGCACAAGTGACCCTTCCCTCCCCCCTCCTCCACCCACCTCCTCCTCCTAGATTAACCGGATCAGTTTTGGGTTTCAGGATCCCCTATGCTGGCTGCCACGGCGCTCACACACACAAACACAAATATACACACACATGACAACACAGGCGGTAGGCTGTTTTTTGGCCCTTCGTGACGCACTATTGGACCCCTAACAGTCTGGGCTGCCATCTGTCACAATACAGGAGAGACCAGATACACACAGACACACTCCAACAACAAATGTTAGTTCTGGTGTACATACGGCACGACTTGATGATGCCGCCATCTTTGTAAACACTGCAGAGGGACGCACATTTATCCCCTTAGATAACTTATAGCTGTAGGAGTTGGAGAGAAAATTGATACAGCATATTATTGTGGTATTTTGAGTGGAAACATTGTATCATTAGGCAGACCTCAAGTATTGATTCATATGCCTTTGCACTGGCAATAGCTGTGGCTGGAGGCATTGTGTTTTCAGGTTGTCAGCATGTCCATCCACCTGTCTGTCCGTCCTATTCTTGTGAAGGTGATACTTCAAGCCTTCAACGCCTTCAGGGGATTTCTTCAAATTTGGCACAAACACTCACTCGGACTCAATAATGAACTAATTAGATTTTGTTGGTCAGAGGTCAAGCTTACTTTGACCTTGCATCCCTTTCATTCTCCTGAATACAATATCTTAAGAATACCTTGAAGGGGGCACCTGGCGGCCTAGTTGATGGAGCGGGTGTCCCATGTATGGAGGCTAAATCCTTGCTACAGAGGCTGCGGGTTGGGGTTCCTTTGCTGCATGTCATCCCCTCTCTCTGCCCCTTTCACGCTTCACCTGTACTATGCAATAAAGGCATGAAAAGCTCCAAAAAAAAAAAAACTTTGCTGATTGAATGAATGAATTTTGTGTGCTGCTGGTTGAAGATGTGTGTGAAGCATCCATGTTTTCTCAGACATGATTGTAAACTGTAACTGCAGCCTGACTGGTTTGCAGAGACATACAACTGTGAAGCAGTAATTCTAGCTGTATTACATAAATTATTCATATTTCATATACATATCAAACTTTTGTTAGCCTGCTGTTTCAATCCACGAGATATGTTTGGCTGCAATAAAATTAACTTAATGGGAGATGATATGTTTATCTTATTAGTTAAAAACAGACATCGACAAAGTTTTCCTTTGTTGACATTATTTGTAGTTGAAAAAAAGGAATAAATGGCAGCATATACAATACATTGTATGGAAATACTAAGCATATCGCAAAACATTTATATAGCAGTGATATTGTATTGTGACTCTAGTAAAGTGATAATATCGTATGGTGAGGCATCTGGTTTACTTAAAGCGCTGTTTTACTTTCACCTGCTTACGTGTCCTTGAGCAGAACAGTCTTCTATTATTAATAATAAGCATGAACCAATTTGATACCAGCTTTCTATACTTGTCTCTTTATCCTGACGGGCAGAGCTCAGCAAAGGGAGAGAATTTTTCTCCTTTTGCCTGAGGACCTTATTTTTTCTGTATTTTTCATTTCCGTCTCGGTCATAAGAAGTTTTACTGCTCCTAGGTCCATGAAACTCATTCAGAAAGGTGCAATTGGCGAATCAAAAGAAAGACATTTTGGAGTTTTTGTCCAACAGATGAAAGAAATTCAAATCTCTCATCGGCAGGCAGCACACTACAGAAGACGCCATGTTGACACCGATGGTTGTCGCTCGCAGATCTCCTCTTATCTCATCTTCTAATCCTGATCTGTGACTATGGGCTTTGTTATATGACTTAGTGCTGCTGATGTAACCCGCCAGCAGCACTTTATCCGTGTGCATCCGCATGAGTATGTGTCTGTGTGCTCATGTGTTCATGGCAGCAGATGGTGGGAGCAGTATTACCACAGACGGATGGACAGTGCACAGGGTAGAGCGATGAGGGTGTGTTGACTACAAGAAGAGTGCACAACTCTCTCTCTCTCCCTCCCTGTCTTTCTCTTCCTGTCTCCTCTTCTTCCCATCCCCTCTGTGTCAGACGAATGAATGGCCGGCTATCTCTCTCAGTCAGCAGCCACGCCACTCTTTCATCATCTGTCTCTCTGCTCGTTCTTTCACTCCTCTGTAAAGATGTCAGACTAGTCTATCACTCCCTCCATCCCTTGCTCCATCCATCCTTCTATCTGTCAGATGAGTATCCATCTCTCCTGCCTTTTTTCCACCCTCATCAATCCACACCTCCCTCTCACCGTGTGGTTTGTGTGTTCTCTGATTGCTTGTGTGCACCCTGCGTGGGAATCTGCATGTGCAGCAGTGTGCGATTGTTTGTTTGTGTAGTTGTTTTTTTATTTTCATGGCTTCGTGGGCGTGTGTGTTTGTATCTGCGTGTGCCAGATCACTATCTGCCCCTCCCTCCTCCCCTCCCCCACTGAGCGTGTGTGGTGTGAATCAAGGTCAGTGGGGATCTGTTGGCAGACACCCCCTATCCTCATCTATCCCACCCACCTCCCTCCACCCCTCCTGCCCACACACGCACACACACACACACACACAGATGGTTTGTGTGTATTGTGCCCATCCAGCCATCTAGATGTCCCTGCTATGCCTGCCTCAGCTCAGTTTAGCTCAGCTCAGCTCAGCTCCATGGATTAATTACTGGGGAACCCACCGCGTCCCTGACCTCCACCGTTGGACTAATTGAAATCTAATTGAATTGTGCTTGTCTAGACTAATGAAGCCCCGCCACTGAAACCGCCAATCTTTTAGCCATAGCTGCAGGCCGATAGCCACCCAGCTTCACTGTGCCGCTCAGTTTGAATGGATGGATAGATTCATATTTGGCTTTTATTACCAAGTAAAAGACACACTATGTGCACCATATATTTGTGGCTGTAGACACTAGATTGAAGGCTGACAGCATCATCTGCGGTTTTAGAGGGCAGCTGTGATTCAGGAGTTAGAGAGGGTTGTCCACCAAATGGATGCTCGGTGGTTCAATCCATGGCTTCACCAGTCTGCATTTGGACAAGATACTGAACTCCAAATTGCTCCTGATGGCTGAGCCAAGTGTGTGATATTTCAAAACTTAGTAGTGAGTGGTTCCACGTTTGGCAGCCCTGGCCACCAGTGTATGAATGAGTGATAAGTACTGTGAAAGTGCTTTGAATGGTTTGAAGACTAGAAAGGCGCTATACAAGTGTGAGTCCATTTATTGGTTTAATCCATTCCAACAAAACATATTCTTTCTTTTTTTTTTGCAAAATTTGATCTTAGCTCATATCAAATCAGAATTGTTGCTGTTTGCGAGCACCAAATCATAGTGAAAGGAAACTTCATTTTGAGGTCCAGGGTTAGAGTAGGTCAGGTTTCTCTGATTGCTGCATGTGTAAAATTGAGTGAGGGTGTAGGTACACTGCAGGGATCAGGGTTCGGTCCTCAGCTGCGGTGCTTTGGGTTTGACAGGGTACACTTACCATCACTTATCATTAAACACAGAGATCATGTGATAATATAAGTCCTCTGTGAATCAGCATCTCTGTGATTTTGAGTAGTTTTTTATTATTTTTTTCTGCCTTATTTTAATGGAGCCTGGAATGTCAAAATTAATTGATAGTTTCGACATTGTGGGTGCAAACTCATGAGGCTCATGTCACTATACAGCATGTAGACCCTCCGTCACAGCAGTTTAACCGAATGTCTCTTTGCATGTCCAATGCCGTTTTTTTGTTCTTAGCAGCCAAAATTCTTGTCATTTAGGATGCAGATGTTAAGCAAACCCTTGACATCATATCCGGGGGGCAGTAAATGTCAGTAAATTTGAGTCGACTTTGCTTATCCCGCATGAATGCGCTGGGCGAGACACAGAAGCAGAGGGGTAATTTCTAAATCACATACGATCCTCTGCTAATTCTTGTCCCATGTGAGTAGTCCTCTTGTCTTTGCACGAGAAGCGTCAGAGGGAGGTCTCGACGGGATAGTAAGGACCTGATCACTGACAGGTGATAAGAATTAGTTAAAAAGAAGTGGCAGAGACACCTGGCAGTCTGCGTCCTCCCCAGGCAAACAGCAGCAGTTCCACAATAAGACAATCTAACTTAGTAGAAGAGTGTCCTTACATAAAAATCTCCTCTGAGGATCAACAGTGTCAGTAATTTCTAAAAAAACACAACCTCTTCAGCTTACTCTTGACTAACTTAGCTCCATCCCCAGATATAAACAAACATAGCATCCAAAAACAATGCCCTTGTTTCTAAAATTTCACGAAGGAGGAGGAGGGCGGCTGTCGAAGGTGGTTTAGACAGACATGGAGGGCTGGTGGTGGTAAGGAGGTGGACCCAAGGGAGGTGCTTGTTTTGTTGGGCCTTCTTTTGCTTTTAGCAGGTGAGAGACGGTGCCGTGATTCCCTATAAGTTATTCATTTGACGTTTCCTCCCTTCTCAGCTCTTTGTAGGCTGGAATACATTAGCAACCTGGCAGAGTGGAGAGGATGCTAATGTGGAAGAGAGGGAGAGCTAGAGGAGAGGAAGAAAGGGGGCAGTGGAGGGAGGGAGGCAGAGTCATTAGAGGAGGAGGAGAACAGAGAGAGAAAGAGAGGACACGGCTTTATGATGTGTGGGAAGGGGAAGTGACCTTCCCTCTCACTTTCATCTTGGCTTTTTTCTCCCCTTGCCTTGCTCCCTGACACACACACACACACACACACACACACGCACACGCACACACACTTAAATGTATGGCTCATGCAGGTGCACATGCGCCTACACAAATACATTTAAGGCACAATGCTTAAAATCTATTTTCTTGTTCAGAAACACACACGCGCACACACACACACACACACACACACACACACACACGCGTGCACACGCGCGCGCGCACGCACGCACAGACACACACACACACACACACACACCTCAGTATCTGTTTAACAACCTTTCGTTCTCTTCTACTTTTTCCCTCTGCAGGTCCCCTTACAACCTGGCCAGTCTTTCAAGTTCACAGTCCTGGAAACCCTGGACCGAATCAAGGAGGAATTCCAATTCCTCCAGGCGCAGTATCACAGGTACACAAACCATGTCACATTTAACACACGACACATACAGCATACAGACATAAACGCTCATGTCAACATGGTATTTGAGAATATAAAGTCACATATTGAATGTCAGTGATTAACATAGTTCAGTTCTTTTGAATCACGAAGACCTGGTATGAATGATATGAGTAAATTCTTTGTATCGTATATTCTCTGCACTAACATGTAGAATTATAGGAACAACACACTGTAATTTAGCTCAGTGGGAGTGGGTGTTGAAACCTTGAATATGCAAGTGTCGCCTTTAATCTTTATTACAACACTGAATTTACAAAATATTGATAGTACTGAAAGTTGCAGCCCTTCACACCGAATCCAGTCTCAACCATCTCAAAGCTTTACACACTTCTCTAACTCAAAATCTTTGCCCAAATCTGTACATTACCTTTACATTAATTAATCAGTGATCTATTTGTTTATTTATCACATGAAGTTCTACAAGGTATAGCTCCCATCAGTGCTTTTAACTTATGTGTTAGTCCGTTTTAGCCTTTTCTTATATTGTAGGCTGCTGCTCAATAGTTGGCCATGTTTGGGGATGGTTCTGTTAATTCTTGATTTCTAATGATTTAACTGTAATTTTGAATACAGTTGCTTCTTACGTCCACCGAGGACTCAGTGAATTATTTTATGTCATCAGTGATGGTACATAGTACTGTGATTAGGGAAATCAATAAAGGGTCATGTCTTTTACCTAAGTTCACTTAATCAGTTTACTTAAAATGTGGTTTATTGTAGAGAATTCCAGGCTCTCCTTTAATATTAATGTAGTTTTAACATATATTTTTATCTGACCATCAGACTCCTTAATTGTATATCAGTTGCTTTTAACACCATGTTACAGTGCACCTGAAGTTGTGGATAACTAAGGTTACAGTTTCCAACATATCAAACGAAATGTAATGCCATTTAGTCTTTTTATTTTCTATGGCTGAAAGATTATTAATGGTCACATCATATGGCTGACCAGAAGCGACCTTGGCTAAAGAAATAAACCATGCAGCCTCTTGCTCACACCTCAGTAGGCTCGCTGAGAAGCCTGCTGTGATACAGTAACACTTCTGCTGATTCTGAGTGACTCACACACTCACACACAGATGCAGACGGTTACAAACATATATTCATGTGCACTTTAAAGCTTAACAGGATTAGCGCCAATCATACAACACAAATCATATTACCAGAATGGCACAATGGCTTGTCATATTCTTAATCTTTCTGATTTACTTGTTACATGTCATATCAAGCTCCACTTGAACTTCTCTGAATATTGGCATGATAAAGTTGTTGTTGAACTCAAACTGCCCCACCTTAGCTTGACATTTTTAACAGTCTGCAGCCGGTACATGTTAATAATGTAGCCTTAATG
Organism: Plectropomus leopardus; assembly: GCF_008729295.1. Taxonomy (NCBI): domain Eukaryota; kingdom Metazoa; phylum Chordata; class Actinopteri; order Perciformes; family Serranidae; genus Plectropomus; species Plectropomus leopardus. The sequence continues at coordinate 24,706,122 of NC_056465.1, forward strand.
AAGCCTTTCCGGAATAACTCAGAAATTTTGCGATGCTTGCATTTGCAGTTTTGTCCTTATTTCATTCATTATTGACTAAGGCAATGCAGAGTTTCCCCTGAGTTCAGTGCTTTGGGGTGGCAGCGGATGGCCCCTTTTTACTGCAAGGTAAATCAGAATTTTCATCACGATATAATAATAATAATAATTCATCATCATTATTATTATTAGTAGTAATTAAATTGTGTCCACTAAACATGGTTTAAAGGTATTAAGTGTAGGATTGTTCACACGAGTTTATTTTTTTCCTTTGCTATATTTGTTTTCTTTTTTTTTTTAGGCACTGTATCTCTTGGATGCATGCTGCTTACAGTCTGGCACATGGTCGTGACCTCACCTGAGCAATGTGGGGGTTCATGCCCATAAACATCCCAAGCACATAAAATAAGAAGAAAATCCAGGCAAAGGGGCCGAGTCTCTGCATAAAAAGACACTGTCAAACACCTATAGTGTGTCATAACTAAGTGATGATTGAGAGGAATTACCTTTGTATGACTTTATGCATTGTTTTTTGTTAGGAAAATCCTTCGTAGTTTATCTGTAAAAAATAGAACATTTACCAAAAGCATAAAATTGAGCTCAAAAATAACCATCAAGGTTCAAAGACAAAACAACATGTTTTTGCTGGTCATCATTATTAGCTTAAGCCCATGGCACTAGCTCTTACACGCAAAATAACTAGCTGTTGTCAGCACAACTAATGTTCACTTCACTTGTCTCTCTCTCCTGTGCTCCGCTGCTTTGTGTGTATGTGGGCAGATAAATTCCCACCCTCAGTGAAACAGAGAAGAGAGAAGCACGACCATAAATAAATGTGAAAAGGAAAAATCAAAGAATTGATTTTCAAATGAATTGGCTTTTTGCATTATTTTTATCATTAAACAACAAGAAAAGGATTTTTTTTTTTGGCCTGGTGGGGGTTCCAGTAGTGGAAACAATGCCTCGCATTTGAACCACATTTGGAAGTACTTTGGAGATAATTGAATATGGACTTGATGCAGGAAAAAAGCAGAGCAGAACAAAATGACAAAACCTTGAATTTGATGCTTTGTCAGGACCCTTTGGGCTGGGAACTCAACATAAACTCAGCAATATACACATTTAACTAAGGGTATGATGTTATGGAGACAATTACATATCACAATATTTTTGCTCGAATACCTCAATATTGATGTTATTGTGCAGTCCACTGTTGTTGCTTTCAGAAAATATTTACACAATGATATTTTTACTAATTAATCAGTTTTAATGTGGATTACAAAGTGGGTTAAAGTAAATAATAGAAAAGCTAGAACAGTATAGTAAGTTCAAAAATTTATACAACTTTACTGCAATGCATCTTTTCAAACCAGAAACAATCGTTATCAGGTCTCATATCAAGATATTAATATTGATATATTGCCAAGCCCTAGACACACTCGACTCAGAACTTGCCAAACTGACCTCGTATGGAGGTGTGATGAATTGCAGTGTTGAATAAGACCCACCCTGCTGGCAGTTGAAGGTGATAATTTTCAGTGACACTTTTAGCAGTAATAGGTAGCCCAGCTGCAAGAATATTTTTTTGGTATCCTTACACAGCCTTAAACTCTGTTCGACCTCTGCAATATATAACTCCTGTGGAAATTACAATTCATTTCAGTGGATGCAAATATATCATTTAATCCGTGTGTGTGTCCTTTTTCGTCCTTGTGCAGCCTGAAGCTGGAGTGTGAGAAGCTGGCCAGTGAGAAGACGGAGATGCAGAGGCACTACATCATGGTGAGTCCAATCAGACTTTTAGCAGAGCTGTACGGTGATTTGTTAGTCTGACTGGGCCACTCAGAAACTCAGAAAAGAGCCTGATGGGTTCTTATTTAGAAATTACAATCAGAGGAGTTGTATCTATGGTTTTGATTAGCTGGATTGACGTTGTTTAGTGTTTATGTCATTCAGGAGCAAAAGCTGTGTTTGTCTCTCCACTTCTCTGGTGTTCCTCTCAAGATTTGTTTCAGTCACTTTTCTGTCAGTTGACATATTGACATATTTCAAAACCCACAAACAGATTATCAAAAGTAAAGCGTAGTAGAATGACACATCCACATATCCAAAATATCCAGTGGCTTGATAAAACAGTTTTAATCATTAATATCTTCTAAAACCGGTCAGTATTTGCATTAAAAAGCATGTTATTTGCGGTGGTAAAAAAAATCTTGAAACACAGTTTAAAATCTCCACAAGTTGTACAATCCATTACTAAACTGGTAGTTTTTTCCCTGTGTTTCTTGCACACTATTTAGCTTCCTCACTCATACCTCTCTTTAAAACCCACTTCTCATCCACATCTCTTCCCATTTTTTTCCTCCTTCAGACTCAGTCTGTGTCTCTTCTTCCTCTGTCTGTTTCCTCTCGTGCGCTAACAGCCCAAGCTCCCTCTGCGTCGGTGTGTCTGCGCGACTAAAGGCTCACATGTATCGTAAGCCTTCGTCTGTGGTACAAAACCCACACAGAGCCGACCAGAATACGATATGCACCATCTGCTAAGCTGCTCGCATTTCATAAACCTGGGAGAGCAGGCAGGATCAGGGCCGTAAGCTAGATAGACACACAGATGGGTAGACGGAAAGAGAGAGAGAGAAAGAGAAGCAGACAGACAGATAGACTGACAAATAGACTGAGTGTGAGAAAGGAAAGCAGGCAGGCAGACAGGGAAACTGGCAGACAGACAAATGGATATAGAAGCACACAGACAGACAGGCAGAAGATAAACAGATAAAACACACATACAAACACAGGAGATACAGCGTACACACATTCATTCATCTACAGTCACACACACACCTGTGCTCTTCTGTTCTTATGAGGACCTTCCATTGATGGTCTTAATTCCTCAGGCTCCAACTAATCCTTATCTAACTAAAATGGAGGGAGTCTCTGTCTGTTTGTTTGTCCTTCGATTTTCTTAACAACTGTTCATCATCGGCTTCATACTAGGTGGTCATGTTTCTGAGGACCCAAGAAAGTGCTGTGTCGAGTGCAAGATCTATGGGACATATCTATAAGGACTGTGTTACTACCCCCAGAGGGAACCCCTGTTAAGTGCTACACAGTCGAATGTAATGCTGGATACAGCTTGCTCTCCGTTGCTCGCTACAGTACTTTTAAGAATAGATTAAGAAAGAGAGATCACAGATATTGCAGATGTTACATTGTAGCTAACTTTAACATTTCAAGCATCAGCAGTAAATCTTTCAGAGTGAATGCTTTTGTTCATGGAAATAGCCTAGTACCAAACAGCCAGCTATTATCAAATGACGTGTCTAGAGTTCTGCAGGGGTGACGTTTTTTTTTTGTGGGCTACCAGATAAGTAAGCATCACCCTGGTTCCTGCAACAAAAAGCCAATTGGGTTTCTCCACTGGATTTTGGATTACTGCACAAACAAACATTTGCTTAAACATTTTGTTCAGAAAGATAATCTTCAGGAATGAACACCACTTCTGTTGTTTTTCACCCAAAGTAAAAAGCTAATGTTAGGCTATAAACAAACTACACCACAGCTGCATGACTTCAGCGTTGCCGACGCAATGAGGCTGTAAAGCCATGCTCGCCCTGATGACATTCTGTAGTCTCAATTATTATCAGTCTTTTTCAAGACACTATAAGGTTTCAAAATTTACGTGTGGGGTATTTACTGACACAAAACAAAATGAGTAACCACGGACCTTATTTTAGGCGTATAACCAAAAATGTATGTAAAAAACATTGACTTTGAGACGAGGGGAGCAGGACTGCTTATATGTGAACTAAGGTTTTAGGACTCATTCCTGCACCACTCTATACTGTAGCATTTCTAGTGGATGCAACTATGTCATGGAGTGTGTATTGCTCAGGAGCCAAGCACACACAGGTTTGAGTGTAAAGTTGTTTGGGTGTTGAGAATTGAGAACATGTCAATATGACATAAATGTTCACTGAGAATAACTATGTAAACAACAGTGTGATAATGGCATATTGCTACTTTACAAAATGTGCTTTTAAAATGTTTAATACTGATAGCATAATGATTATACTGTCAAACATTGTAGTAGTTATTCACATCTCCAGTATAAGGTTGTTTACTTTATTACTTAAGTTATTGCATTTTCTGGCAGTTGCTTAAACACAATATAATTTTGAATAAATCCTGTGCTGCATAATACGAAAATCCATGTAACTGCAAAACCAAAAACTTGTTGTGGTTTTGTTAAGGATCCTGAACTATTAAAACATGAACCCTCAACTAGTCCTTTATAAAAGGAGGGACTTGTCAAAACTTCATAAAAAAATCATCACTTTGCTTTCTCAAAGTGGTAAGAAAATACAACAAGAAACATGCAGACATCAATGCGATACGGTGCAGAACACACACAAAGAAAAACCTCTCAAAACCACAGACTTCTCAAAAACACCTACTTCCCTAATCTCAGGCACTCCCCATTTTAGCTGTGGTTCACAGAGGGACTATGTGGAACAAGCAGCCCAGACAAACATCCACCTTCTTCAGTGCAAATCCTCACCACCCGATCTTATATAATAGGAGCGGTGGCGTGCCAGCGTAGACACGGTTCTCTGTCTTTTCTTAGACAGGGGCAATGGATGACATTTGATTAAACCTTGTGCATATTAAATGTCATGGCCTTTGTGCCCATTGTGCCATTGGTAAGCAGAAATAGCACAAGAGTATCTACTGCTGTATGTTATATGTAAGTTCAACACTTAGGGCCCTTTTAAAGTGAGTTATAGTGCATATTCTAAAATACATGGTGTAAATGCAATTAGGGCGTGTCCAAAACCACATTTGCTAGTTAAATGGTGCATGATCTGCAGAGTAAGGTGCAAAGGGGTTGTATATTGTCCTTTAATTAATTATAGGTGTGTTTTGGGTGTAACATGCCAATCAGAGGTTCATCTCTCATTCCCTGTAAAATCCAGGTGTGCCTGTACCAGGTGCTTTGCTGTTTACTGTTTACATGGTGGATTTGGCAAATGGGAGGATTAAGTGGTTCTCTGCTAAGAGTAATGCATTAAGCACAGTAATGTTACTGCTGCAAATATTGTGGGACATATAAGCATCAAAACTAAAATTGTATAAACTTGATGGAGGAAACAGAATTAAACTTTTAGCTTTTGAAATTATAAAGTTATGCTGCCTCTGCCCCTTGTGAGTGAATGCGCGCAGCGTCTCTCTTAATGTAAAGTCGGGCTCTACAGCTGTTTTCTGCTCTCTGTTATGTTCACATTTTTCAGAATGCGATTAATATTTTCCTCATTAATGATGTATTATTTCACCCACCTGCAACATATTACTGCATCCATTTGCATGTACATGTGTTGTGTACCTGCTTACATAGGTGCATTTTGCTATCTGAATAATGCAGCCTTGATTCAGCAAGAAAACACTGTTATTTTGAGGCAGCAGAAGGTGATTGCAACATAAAACCTGGCCTAAAGTCAATAGCGCAATGTGCCATCAGTGTAGCTAACACAGCCCATTTTAAGACCTACACATCCATTTGTGCACAGATGGGCGCAAATACATTTGCACTAGGGGCACTAGGCCCCCAGGAAGTGCACTTTTCGTAGTGACAATTCAGAAGTCTGTTATGTGATGCGATTGATCCCAAAAAGACTTTTTCCTATAGACTTTCATTTGGAAAGAGACATCTGTAAATCATTGGATCCATTTTTTTTTAAAAATTGTCACAACTCACCCAAAATGAGTCGTTTCACTATCTGGCTTTAAAACCATTCGGTTAGATAACATTTGGAAAGTCTAAAAGAGCCGCATGATTGAATAATTTCATCCCTGTTCAAGTTAGTGGAGCACTAAACCGAAAGTAGCCGGAAGTCTCAAGTGCGCCTGCTCTATGGGCCCAATTATGCGGAAGCTGCGGCAGTCATCTGGGTAATATCATACTGCAAAGCTGAGTTTTTTTGGCTCCATAAACCACTGAGCAACTTTCATAAGAATAAATGAGACCCGTCTTTAATGCTGTAACCAGGTTTCTTCGTACATCCATGATGGGTGCTGGCTGTGAAAATTACACCTGCACTGGTCAGAAACTAGCAGTGACAGTATTGCGCTATATCCTGCTTTGTACTGGGTGTAAGATAGGGCCCTAAGCTTTAACAGCTCCTATGGCGAGAGGTCAAGGAGCTGCAGGTGCAGATGACACATAGGTTAGCATGGCAGACGGTTAGTACTTCAGGCTATATTATTTGAACTGGGGCTCACTGTAGTGTTGTGGCTAACACAGTGCTATGCTACTTCTTAGGCAGAAATGAGAGGGAGGGAAAGAGGGGGCGAAAATGAGAGGGAGGGGAGTGAAAGAGAGGCTCAAAGGGAAAGATAGCTTGAGAGAAAAAAAGGCTCAGAGAGTGTTAGACAGAAAAAAACAGGGAGCTGCTGAGGGAGGGAGGGAAGGATACAAAGAGAGGCAGAGATAAAGAGAATAAAAGAGGAGAGGGAGAGAGTGATGGAGTCAGGAGAGAGATACAGAGGAGAAGAGAGAGAGAGAGTAAAAAAAATGCTAAAGAGAATGAGAGAAATGAAATGAGAAAGAGAGATACCAGGGGACAGAATTGCAGAGCAGAGAGATGGAGGGTAAAAAAAGATGCTGTGAAGGGATGAAATGGAGAGAGAGAGGGAGAGAGAAAAAGGAGAGTATGCAACACAGAGTGCAAGAGAAAGAGATAGTGATGTGTTTGTGTGGGGGGGCGTGAAATGAAAGAAAGAGAGATAGAGAGGGAAAGAGAGAGAGGGTGCACGCACAGACACGTAAATAATGTGAAGCAACAACGGACTCGCTGCGCCCACAGAGGAGATAACCCAGAAGGCTATATTTAGCTCGTTAGGCCTGTCATCCACACTGAGGCCTGTTTCCACAGGCTGGGGCTCTGCTCACCACGCTGCACTGCTCCTGCCTTTACTATTCATCAGTTTTAAGCTCTTTAAATACAAGGGTTAGGGGTTGGAAAGTAGGGAGATGGTTATACAGAGTCACACAGGTTTGATGCATGTGGAATTTTTTATGAACACATACACCAAAGAAGACATTACAGTTAAGAAAACATGCATTTCTCACTAAGGTGGCAATTTGAGTTTATTTTTGCATCATTAGGGTGTTTTTGCAATGTGGTCTTCAGCGATTATTTGATGAGACTATTGAAACAGCAGCACTAATCATTTCAGCAGCTGCCTAAAACAGCATATTTATGTTGAAGATGACCATCACAATCGTAGAGAGCAAATGAGGAAGTAGCCACAAAGTACCACCCAGACCTCCTATCTCTGTAGTAGGAGGTGTTATTTTCGCTTCCCGTTTTCTACCAAAAGTCAACATTTTTTTTTCAGGTTTTTAACATCTTTAAATAATGAGCATGATTATTTTCCAACTTTATCCAAATAGTTATTTTAACCCAAAGCACAGTGTTTCTCCAACCGTAACCAAGCCATTTGTGTTTCTAAACTCAACCAAACATCAGTTATCGTGATGTCACAGCATAAAACAAAAGTTTTTTGTTTTTTTTAGCCAAGGTAACCATTTTAGAGGACACTGATAAATAATGATGTCCTGCCAACAGGGGCAGCACATCAGAAAACGCTTGGTTTTTTTTTGGAGGACTTACTGCATTTAGTGATAACTTTATCTGATTTTTTCTTCAGAGTAAGTTTAAATGTGTGTTGGTATTGTGCCAATGTTGTCATTGTCTGATCATCAGCCAATCTGGTCAAAACTTGCTTACTTTCACAATTCTTATTACGTATGGATTTCCCTCAAAGGCAAATATCTGAAAATTTGATGGAAACTTTCTATGTTTGCACATTCCACCTGAAAATGATTCAACTTGAACTGAGCTACCAAAACAGTCTAAATATATCATATTATTTTATATGAAATTTTCAAGATAGTGACAGTGCAGGTTAGGGCTGGGTGATATGAAGGAAAATATCACACTACGTTAGATCAGATATCTTAATATTGTTATTGCAATGATATTGTGGGGTAATGTGGATGTAATTATAAAGTGGGTAAAGGCAAATGATAAAGCCTCACAGTTTAGAAAGTGACATCACTTTACTGTAATGCAGCCTTTTACACCAATAAAAAACAACACTTGATATAATATTAGGATACCAAAAATCTAAGATGATATCTAGACTATTGTCACAATATTGATATAATGTTGATATATTGCCTAGCCCTAGAAATGCCATGTGACATGTCTTACTGTTGTGGTAAGAACCTTAAGCCATCATCTTGGCTTTTACTAATATTTTATCTAGCTTATTAGAATTTTTTAAGTTTAATCTTATCACTATAGCCCCTTTCCCAATGCAAAAAGTCCCATTAACATCTGGCTTTTTTATTTAATGGGAAAGGCTACATTTGGCAGTCACACCCAGGACAAATTACTCTGTGGAAGTCATGGGTATTTATTGGCTCCAGCTCTGATCAGCTTCGTTCGACAGTAACAATACATGAGTGGACACGCTTTTTGCCCTTTTCCGGTGCAATATGATGACAAGCCCCTACAAAGTGCTCTCTGTTTCCTTCCAAGCAGCGGATTAACCTTGTTGAAATTTAGCCAGCACCAGGTTTGAGAGAGAAACTGAATAAGTAAGATATATAAAAGAGAGGCAACCACCATAATATTTTCACTGGCCTCCATGCTGCTTTCTGCTGTTTCCTGGCCTGTTCATCAGCATGTCTGTGAGGTTGAATGTGACATACCCTAGACAAAAAACAGAGCAGAAAACAGAGTAGCATTATTGTCTGCTGTAACTGTGTACAGGCTCTGGTCTACTGGCAATGGGAAAGGAGTACATTGCTTAGTTTTAACGATTTTCCTGTTTTTAAAATTCTAAATGCACTAATAGATGGAGGTAATAGTATTGAAATAGACTAATAGTAATAGACTGAAAACATCCCCACTGCACTGACCTATTCAGAGGATGTGATACAAATAAAGCAAAGAGCAAAAGGCTGTAGAAGAGCCAATATCTGTAGCAAAGAGCTGTTCTCTTTTACCAGCCATCATGTTTTAACAGGAGGTGTTAGTTTTACTCTCCTGCTAGATATCTCCTCATGGCACCGAACTTTTCAAAGTCGGGAAGTTTTTCCTCACATTCACTACTTTAATTCTATAGCTGGCAATGGGTGAGTTTAACACATTTCATGCTTGGAAGGATGATGCCATAACCCTCTCAAATTGCTCCTGAGTGTTGCTGCAGTGAAACAGCAGAGCCAGGTTTGGAGATGGTGTATTTGTGTGTTTGGCAGACCCACTCTCTGTATCTTCTTGGATGGAATATATGTTTTATGTTGGCTGCTCTGCTAGACCGCCTCATTTCTTTGTATGTGTGGAGAGACACTGGCAATGTGTAACTTTAGTGGTAGCTGCAAAACACACACACAAACACACACAAACATGAAGTCACACACATTGAGAGTGTCTGTGGGCGTCTTGCTTTTCTCCTCCTGTTGTATTTATAATTCATGGCTCTCAGATTTCACCGCTCTCCTGGAATTCCACTGTGTATTTTTAAATAAGGTTGCATTGTAGCCCTGGATAATCAGGGGGCGTAGACGTGTCGGTCATATGCTTACACAAAACGCAAGCCAGCCTCTTGCCTGGAGAGCTGCGTTCAACCCCTGCTGGCCTGAGGTTGAATCTTGTAAAGAGCAGATACACAAGCATGAGGCTCAGTGGAACGTGAAAGAAGAGGAGATAAAACGGCTGTCTTGCACCATAAAACCCCAAAAGTCAACATTTTGATCCAAAAACACCTTTATGTCAATCTCCTTTTTCTCTCCTTCATTCCCCCTCTGTGTAGATGAAGTGTACTGTTTAAGATTTGCTGGTGTAAAATGGGAAAATCTTGATTAAGATTTAAGGTCTTATAGTATTCATACTATTTTTTGTAGTTCAGTTGCTGCCCTGGCTGTCTTCATTTTTTCTTTCTACGATTAAATGTCTGCAGAAACTTTTTTTTCTTGACTGTTTTGCAGCCTTTCTGTCATTCCTACTGTCAGACACAAGACAAAACTCTTATGGGGGAGTGGACTGTATAAAAAAGACATGTCTGCTGGAGGGTGACAGCTTACAGTTGGGAAACACATTAGGTGGCCTCTCCATTGCTGTGTGTGTGTGTGTGTGTGTGTGTGTGTGTGTGTGTGTGTGTGTGTGTGTGTGTGTGTGTGTGTGTGTGTGTGTGTGTGTGTGTGTGTGTGTGTGTGTGTGTGTGTGTGTGTTTGTGTGTGTGTGTGCGTGCGTGCGTGCGTGTGAGGCACAGAGGCGCCGCAGGGGTCTGGTGTTAATGAACGGCCATGCTGTCAGCAAGAGCCAAAATATTGTTGCATCAAATTTCATGATACAAAATAATGACAAGAGGAAACACATGATTTTTTTTTGTGTGTTGTTGAGCAGGCAGAGGGGAGACAATAGGGCTGTCACTTTTTAACTGAAATTCAAAGAGGAAGAGGAAAAAAATAATATTCAATCTGCAATAAATCCGAATGAATTCAGAATTTACAGTGAACAATCATTACACCAAATCATCTGCGAAGTAATGTCTGGAAGCATTTTGGATCTGCAACCATAGACTGAAAACCATGTATGAATTTTAAAACTGTCTCCTGCTTTTTAAAAATTAAACTGCCCTCCAGTAGCAAGATCACAACAACAGTCAGAAGTCACGTCAGTAGCATGATAACCCGAATGAAATGCAGTTTGGTTTCATTTCAAATCCCTGAACAAATTTGAGGCGTGGACATCAATTCTCAATTCAGGTCTTAAAGCTGAATGACCTGTTAAGGCTGTCATTTAAGTGAGGCAGCAGAGGCACCTGATGAACTGATCCTCAATTTTACAAAGGAGTTTAGAATTAGGCAACTTGGTTTGCTGTCAAATTAATTAGTATATATATATATATATATATATATATATATATATATATATATATATATATATATATATATGACTGACTACTCTTCTTGTAAGATTTTTTTGGGTCATTTTCCCTTTGATAGACTGGCTTAACAGAGACAGGAAAGTTTGGAAAAGAAAAAGGTGATGACAAACAGCAAAGGGCCACAGGCTAGAATCAAATCGAGAAACCTCAGCCATATGGGGTGCACACTCTACCAGACAAGCTAGACGTTGCCCTGACTGACTTACTCTTATTGCAGGTTGTGCACCATAGGGTTAGACCATATGATGGTGAATACTGTACGATGGTAGAAGAAACGTGTCCACTGCAGAGATTGGCAATACCATTTTTACTGTAGGAGCAAATCAGGGCTTCTTGTATTCTTGTATGATTTCACCACTCCAGCAGCCTCGCGAAGTTGCAGAGTAACATGATATGGACAGACACGGAGGAAGAGAGTGAAGTTATGTTGTTGTGTTGTGAATTTTAGCTTTACCGTTTTGAGTCTTGTATTTTTTAGAGGTAGATTATTTTTATTGTGTAGGAATAGCATTTAGGTTGCAGAACTGACACTGCTACCATGTGCTAAGGGTGTAGAAGAACTACTGAGGCCAATGTTAAATAGCGGAAATATAGATGGCCCTATCTACAGCCAGTGTTATATTTGTTCATTCTGGGCTACTTGTAGAAACAACATCCATGTTTAGATATAAACAACTCATTCTGCAGTGATAAAAACACAATGATTTTTATTTCCAGGGGGTTATAAATGAATGAAAAATATATATATATTTTTTTACCATTTATGTCAACAGATGCCCCTTAATTGTGCACACTTGACTTTAACTTAATTGTTTTCTCATGTGAGGCAATTTTGTTTGTTTGTATGGAAGTTTCAAATAAACAAAGAAAAAATCAAATGTTCTGAAGCACAGTATGGTTATTTTAAACCATTTCTTAATGGAATTTACAGAACAATTACTGTATCATGATAAATACCATTACCATGATATGAAACCCCATATACCATAAAGATTTTGGCCATATCGCCCACCCCCAACACGCTAACTTTGATTTAAAACGAATCAAAGTTTAAACTAGTGACTAAAGTGTTATACGTCTTGTTGTTGCTTCATGATAAATGTCTTTAATGAGTTCTCTGTCTTTGGTAGATCTTACTTTAAGCCTGCGGCAGAAGGTGTTGCAGTTTATGAACAGCATATAAATGGAACTTGGTGGTTTATAAACATTAATATGACTTAATAACTCAAAATCAACCCTAGTTCTCTTAATTATCTTGTTAAAACATTCTCACTTTCAAACAGAATTTGTCGCTATACGAAAAGTTAACTAACCACTGTTCAACAAAGCAGCATAAATTCTCAATTATATAGGTTATTAATTTATATTGATATTATGTGTCTTCTATTTTGATAGTACATTATATATATATTATTAAAATTCTCACAATGTTTTGATTTAAATTTTGTCTGAATATTATATCTTGAAGCCTGTATCAGGGTTGTATCATGGCCTTAGTGTTTTGTCTCATGCCTGCCATGCGGTCATTTGTTGGAACATAGTGAGCATGTGTGTTCGTGGGGTGTGTGTGTGTTCGTGGGTGTGTGTGTGTGTGTGTGTGTGTGTGTGTGTGTGTGTGTGTGTGTGTGTGTGTGTGTGTGTGTCTGTGTGTGTGTGTGTGTGTCGTCCCTTCAGTACAGCCCCTCAGGCAGAGATGAAGTGTGTGTGTGTGTGTGTGTGTGTGTGTGTGTGTGTGTGTGTGTGTGTGTGTGTGTGTGTGTGTGTGTGTGGTGTGTGTGTGTGTGTGTGTGTGTGTGTGGATTAATGCGGTGCTCTCAGCCTCTTACTCCGCTCCCAGCTCATCTGTCTGATTCAGGCTGACACACTGTGTTCTCTTCAGCAACATTACAGTCACAGACTGCTTGAGAAAAGGGGGGAAAGGGAGGGGTAAGAGGAGAAAAAATGAAGGGAGAGAACAGAAGTAATAAGGGAAGTGAAGAGAGAGATGGGGACAGTGAGATAGAGTAAAAAAAAAAGAGTGAGCATAACAGACAGAGATGAAAGAGAAATATGAGGGAGAGAGGGGGCACAAGGGCATTGGCAGCAACAGCAGAAAAAAAACTAAACAGAACAAGGACGCTGGCAGAGAGGGAGAAAAAAAGGGAGAAGAAACAGCAAAGACAAAAAGGATGCACTTTTGTGTGTGAGTGTGATAGAGCAAAGGAGATGGAAGATGGCTTGAGTAGAAAGAAGAGAAAAGCCAAAAACGGGAGAAGTAAAAATGAGACTGATGTAAGTTAGCGGGAAGGAAGAGGGCAGAATCCGAACAGGGATTGCTCCTCACTAAGCTAACGTTGCTCTGCCATCCGTGGGAGTTGGCCAGGGGATTTAAGTGGGGCCAGATGTAGGGAAGGATTGAGTCTGTTTTAAGAGTCTTAAACCTGTCTGAACTGTCTGGAGCGGGAGCAGCAAACAGGACAGGAGCGTTCATAAAGATGGACTGGGTCTCCCTCGCGGTACACACTGTACACATGTGCTTATAGATATAAACCCCCTCAAATTCAAGGTCAGCTCTCTCTCTGGTTGTTGTTCTGGCCCTCCTTCTGATGAAACTGGCTGCAAGAGAAGCTGCAGCGAAGCTGAATGTCTGCCGTGACTGATTTAGTCATCACCCGCTGACAGGACACAATGGAGAAGTCAGAGCCTTCTAACCTAACCTCTGATGTGGGTTAGCGCAGCGTGCTAATAAATGTTTTAACATCAGTAGTGTGTGTGTGTGTGTGTGTGTGTATATGTGTGTGTGTGTGTGTGTGTGTGTGTGTGTGTGTGTGGGCGGGCAGATGAAAGAGACAAGCTCACCCGAGAGACACCGATGAACAATGCTTTTGTGAAGGCTTTTACACACATCCACACCCACACGCTTACATACACAAATAATACATGCAGGAGTAAAGACAAGCTGCTTGCGAACACACATAAGCAGCACACACACACACACACACACTACACACACACACTGTATGAACACAAAAGCCACACATGCACGGGTATATATTTGCACACACACAAATGTCCCATTTAGATAAATCACCTTGGATTAGACCCACTTCCTAAAGCTCATTTTTAAAGTCTGCCAGGGTTCCTCGCAGAATGCATAGAGGAGATAGAGAAAGAGAGAGCGAGAGAGTCTGGCACCGTCGTCTGACACTCTCTCAACACCAGGGGGATGGAGGGAGGGAGGGGGTAACGAATAAGCAAACACTCCCTGAAGATGGAAGAGTGGGAAGAGGAGGGAAACACGAGAGTGAGAGAAGAAGGAAGCAGAAAGGGAGAGAGAGCAGCTCATTGAGAGAAATGCAGGAATGCTTTTTGTCTGCCTTGCCCCAATGATGACAGCGCTGTGTGTATGTTATTAGCGGCAGATAGACGTTCGATATGGGGCATGTTCAGAAGAGTGGAACGCCACAGTGCGATGAGATAAACAAGAATTACACTGCAACCTCATTTATCTGAAGTAACCCGCCTGCTGAACTGACATAATGAGCCAAAAAGCAGGCAAAAATGTGCAGCGATGAAAAAGTCTGTAAGTGAGATGTTATGGGGTTTTTTTTATGTTCTGTCTAAGTTTACTCCAGAAATTGAAAACAATTTGTTCCCCTCAATTACATATAAGCTTTTCTTGCAAATAGAGTTCCACACATAAGTCAGTCAAAGTTTTAAAAAAAGTACACAAAAGCCTTTAGGTTTTGTAGTGAACAGCTTTACACAAAAATGTTTTGTGGTTTTAAGTAAATAAAATTCTGAAGCCTGCAGATACCTTAATTCAAATGATAACACAAACTCAACCCACATTAACAAAAATGAACATATAGTAATGTCAATATTGCATGATTAAAAATGGCGATGCAAAATTACTTCTTCACTATGTACTCTTTATATATAATATTATTAATACAGTGATTAGGGTTGGGCTGGTGTATATTTTTTCAAACAGGTTTGATATTAAGAGCTGGACTGGTACACACCTAACTCAGCAGCCGCTCCTGAGTGGAAAATAATGACATCATGTCGAAACAGCAAATGAGCGTCCAATTGTTATCATGTTGTATTGTGTTACATCGGAGCTGAAACTGCGTAAATATCAGCTGTGTATTATTAATACGTAATATTATGTCTTATTTTTTGTTATATTGCTTATTTCTAATGCAATACAGGTTAGATTTAGCACCGTGACAGTGTCAGCAGAGGTTGCTGATGTAGTCCACTGTAGTCCGGTACTCGAATCCAGTCTCTTATGCGAATGTCCTGTGCTTGATCCATCTAACACACGTCTTACTCCCTTCATTGACTGTTTTGTCCTGTAAACTATATCCCTGACTTCCTGATAGTACATTTGTGAGCTTTTTCTTGTAAGTTCACCATTATCTATTGCTCGTCTGTCCGTCCTGGAAGAGGGATCCCTCACTATCCTCTACCGCTCTTCCTGAGGTTTCTTCCTCTTTTTTTTCCCCGTTACAGGGGTTCTTTTTGGGGAGTTTTTCCTTGGGTGATGTGAGGGTCTAAGGGCAGAGGGATGTCGTACACTGTAAAGCCCTCTGAGGCAAACCATGTTTTGTGATAATGGGCTATATAAATAAAACTGACTTGACTTGACTTGACTATAATCTCAGCAAAAATCTGAGAATGGCCCGTACCTGCGCTGCGCTAAATATGACCTCTTTGCTCTAGCCCCAGCCGCCTTCACACGTCAATGTGACAAATCCTACCCAATCATTGCACACAGTGGGATCACTAATAGTGAGTCATAGGGATGGGTGTTAATAGCTGAATAGCTGCCGTGTGAATAATCTCACTCGAGTGAGAATAGACACTCCTATTATGACCTTGTGTGTGCGCATTACCTGGCCGCTGCGATGATCATCAAAGGTCACAACACATATGGTTCTTCCTTATCTTTAAGGTAATTTAATGTGTGAAAAGTTATGAATTGCAAGTTCAGTTAATTTTTTTTTTATAGACAATGGCGTTTCCAATTTATTGCACAATCACAACAATGTCTCCGTCATGATATAAGACACTTTCATTGAATGCACTCAACTGTCAGATGGCATTGAGTTTACTATAATCTACAGTATGAGCACAGTACTTTGTAGATGTGTGCTGAAAACAAAACAAACAAAAAAAGCGGAGAAAGACAACAATGACCCAAGTAAACTTCTTTATAACTTTACTCAGGATAGGTTTGCTAAAATATTTTGTAGAATCAGTTGTCTGGTATGTTGTATTTACTGTTCACATCGAATGCAGATGTATCATCATGTATTGTAAGAAGTAATAATTATTTTTTACATCAAATTCTTAATGTTTCAGTTAAAAAAAAAAGTCTAATATAAAAACACACAGGAGACACACACACACCTCTCTTTCTCCACTCTCTGGGTGGGCAGTGTGCTGGGTGTTCTTGGTAAGCGACGTCAGCCAGTTGGCTTAGTGCCCCGCTGCCAGACTTAACACACACACACACACACACACACACACACACACACACACACACACACACACACACACACACACACACACACACACTTAAGCACGCATGCGGGCATGTGCGCACACACACACAAACACATGCACCACACATGTGCCTTGCAATCTGCTACACACGCACACACACACACATGCACACACGCAAAATTCACATAGACAACTGATCTTACACAGAGTGCTGAATGAGAACGCATTGACACAACAGAGGGATTATATAAAGCAGAACGGCGGGCACGGGGGGAGTAATTGGAGGTTGGGGGGGGGGGGGGGGGGGGGGGTGCAGTTAAGAGAGGATGAACCTATTAAAAAAACTGACTACAACAGACAAAACACATACTGTACCACTGCAATTTCAACTGCGTACTCTATGCTGTTATTACTATGCTGCAGTCTAGACCACAGTCACAGTGCAGCTGTTACTACAGTCTACCATAAAGAAGACACCTGTTACAACTGTACACAATTCTGAATGACACACACAACACAATATCACAGTGTAAACAATTATATTGTTTTCAGTCAAGTCAACGGACTATACTCCAACATGCTTGGTGTCATGTGTGAATGGCAGCAAAAATGTACCCTTAAGACCGAGTCATATTTCAGGGAAAATGCTTGCATAGCTATGGCTGAATAAAATCAGTAACATGGCAGGGACAAACACTAAAAGGGTCATGTTTGACAAAAGATGCTTTCAGTTAGAGTAGGGCTGCACAATATGCAAAAGGAAAAAAATGTCATATCACAATTATTTGACAGATTTTGCTATTTCAGTGGAAATGGTAATTTTTGCATGTCATTTTCACTGAAAAAAGAACTGAAAATGTTGATGATGTGATATTTGTCATTGTCAGTACCAAACAAGCATGTTCTCTTAAGTCTGGAATATGATTTGTAAGCCATGGGGTCTCTGTATCACCACAGTTTATAATGGGATGTTGTTGCACATTTTACCTTTATCTAACAGTTGCCGCTTCTGTTGCTATTTTGATAATATACAAGATATACAAGATAAAATAAATACACTTAATAAATACATTGCGAGAACATTGGCACAGGACAAAAACAGCCTCTCACCCTACGTGTTTCCAAAAATGATAATAAAAGATGTCTTCTGTTGCGAAAACATCTGGTCTTGTCCTATCTTCTTCTTCTATTTAGTTTTTATGGTGATGGGCATCCATAAATGTTGCATTGCCACCATCTGCTTGACTATCCCTTGCTCCATCTATCCTGGCATTGCAGTGGCATGTGTAAAAAGATGCAAGACGGAAATGTTTCTGAATATAGTGCATGTGTAAATAGTGAGAATCACTAGCGATGCCTGAAAGGTTATCCAAGTAATTCACCAGGAACTGTGTGTGAAAGATGTGTCACTGTAATATGCACATACATTGTAAGAGTAATTGTCATTTATCAGTCATGACTTGTAACCGTGTGCATGAGCATTACTAGTAACAATTACCATTCTACACTTTCACATTCACAGACTGCAAAGCTCCATTGTTACAACACTACAGTCCAGACTAGACTCCCAAAGAGCATTGTCACTAGAGTGCTGTACAGACTGCACAAATAGTACAATAGTCACTTCACTGCTGTCTAGCCTACACCCACAGGACAACTGTCACAACTATTATTCAGTCACTTAGTCTTCTCCTTTTCTGCCTCTTCAAAGGAAACCCTGACTGGACCAATTAATCGTGGAAATGAATTGGTTGTACTGTTAAAACAATTTTCTTTTGCCGTAACTGATGGATGTTTTAACTGACTGACTGACTTGTGGCTTTCTGCCAGATTCCCCATGGCTTCTTGCACCTGTTGGTGTTTAAAGTCTCAAGATTGTAATGCCGCTCTCCATCTCAGAATCACTGTTTTTATCTTTATCCAAATGACTCAGGTTTAAGGTCTGGCAAATGAGCGACCCTCTGTTATGAGCTGTCCTGAAGGTGACACCGTTCTCTTTCTGACCTCACGGCAAGTAAGCGAGCAAAGAGGAAATGATCCTGCAGGGACCAATAAACTATTACAATTTAATATTGTTATCAGCATTTGAGCTCCAGCTCTCTAGTTGCAGGACAATGAGGGACGTTAGAACATAATGCAGTATATAAGCCCTATCTATTTGGAGAATGACTTGCAAAGTTTTGCTTTTACTCATAAACATGGAAAGGTAATCCATTAATTTTGTATTCATGTGTTGGAAAAAGGTGGTATATGTTGTCAAGTATCAAAATCCTCATTACGAAGAGTTTATTATTATTATTATTATTATTATTATTATTATTGTATTTATCACAAGCATTGTAATGGTGGAGGTGAAGCTAAGTTTAACTACAGTGAACAAAAAGGAAATCAAAGTTCCAGCACCAATAGTGAGTTACTTAATGGTCCACAGGCCCAGGGGCCCAATGTGTCAGGGGACACCCTGGCCTTTACTTGCAAAATGTCAAATGTCAACACTTATCAGGCAGGAAGAGACTCAAAATGACCACAAAGAGACACAAAATGACTACAAAGCAACACAAAATGGCCTAACAAGATTTAAAAAACACCCAGTCCCAAATGACTACAAAAAGACACAAAACAATCCCAGGAGACCAAAAATGACTACAGAGACACAAAGCAATAAAAAAACACTCAAAATTACCTCAAAGAGATGCAAAAAACTACAAAAAGACACAAAATAGCGTAAAGGACATATAAAAATACAACAAAGAGATACAAAGCAACCACAAAGTCTGTGTGTCCTGCTCCTGTGTAGGAGAGGTTGCGGGGACCTTTACATATCTGTGCCCAGGGGCCCTTCATCCTCTTATTTGCCCGGTCAAGTGTGAATAACATTGTGCGTTTTAACATAACAGCTTATGTTAAAAGCCAAAAAGAAGTAATCTATAATCGTTTTCACTTGCTTGATTGCCATTAGGTGTGCCTTGTAAATAATTGTGCTGATTAACAAAGAGGTGCAAGATAAAACAACAATATAGACAATAACAACCACAATTCTGCTGTACAAAATGTATTTCAATATAAATATTACATTTCATAGCATAATAATAAAAAAAAATTAAAGAATTAAAAAAATGTATGTAGAATACACAGGCTACTATACAAAATACATGATGTATCATGCACCAGTAATTATTTGAATATTGTATATTAAATATTAAATTTACCTGTCTGATTAAGGGAAGGGAGGGAAAGAGTTGAAATGAACCACTTTATATATTTTGTTTTGTTGTACTGCATTTTCAAATCTTTTCATATTTTTTTAATCTGTGCACACCACAAGTGTGTGTAGCTGTCAAAAAATGTAAATAAATGCAAATAAAAATGCAATAGTTTTCTCACAAATATGGCAATACTTAAGTAAATACTTACTAAGTAGTACAAAATTCGTACCTCAATAAATATACTTTGTTACATTCCATCACTGCCTGCTGGACAGACTGTGTAAAGACATTTGTATGCAATGTCTTAACAATTTAATACACCATTGATTGTAGCTTTTCTTTTGCAGTTTGCCTTGGATTTTTATGACCCAGAGAGAAACATTGCTAAGGAAAATGACCGCAGAATGTGTTGACATGAATCAGACATTTAATTAAGTGAACCCAACACCTTTCCATTCAGTCCTCTCACTCTCAGAAATGCTCATTGGCAGCATCAAGGCTCCTTAACATTTACTGTCGCTAAACCGAAAACCATTTGCTTTCCCTCTGCCTTTACAGAGCAGCGTTCTCATCAAACCTTTATTGCATTCCTTTCCGTAATGTCGTGCCGGTTATATACAGTCAGCCGCTTTACTTTAGTCCAGAGTGAAGAGCTCTTTCTGAGGACAGCTGCTGAAGTGAGCCGTGTCGTTACTTGCAAGGTTGTATTCAAAACCTAGGGCCATGGTTGTTGCACTCAGCTGTTGGTGTAGTGAGAAAAAAAGTGAGATACTAAATGAAAAGAGGATGTTAGAGAGGAGAGAGTGAAAAAGAGAAACATAGAGTAATGGCAGGGAGGTGGAGAGGCTGATGGGCGAGATGGGGGGAGAATTAATAAGGAGAGACAGACAGGAATTGAGTTAAAAAGACGGGGAGGGCTGAGGTGAGGTGTAATGATGGAGAGGTGACGAGAGAGGCTGATGAGAGATGGAGGGAGAGAGGCAGAGGAGGAGGGAGAACAAAGAGATATGTCACATATCTTTCATGTTGAGAGGGCTGGAGGAGATAGGCAGACATGGAAACACAAAGAGCAGGCTTAAGTATGTTTGTGTGTAGCATGTATGTGTCTTGTGTATACTTGTGGACTATGTGTGCATTTTTACATGTGAAAGAGATTCTATGCACTGAATACATCTTGTGTGCATGAAAACATTTTTTTTATGTGTCAGTCCTTCTATGAGAGAACTAGAAAGAAAGACACAGCAGAGGTGAACTTGACACAGGAGAAGAAAGGGAAAATATAGATATAGCACTCGACAAGGACGAGAGCGACAAATATACAAAGCGAGCGAGCCAAGTAGAAAATGGCAATGGAGAGAGAACATAAATGAGAAAGATGATTGATAGAAATGACTAAGAGGAGAAAGAATGAGAGAGTAGAAAAGAGACAGAGTGTAATGGACAGAGACAGAAATGATACAGCAAATAGATAAAACAACTGGAGATAAAAGAGAGAGAAAGAGAGTAATGGGGTTAGGAAAGAAAAGAGGGAAAAAAAGAAAAGGATAATTGGCAAGAGAGACAGAAAAGGTGTTGACAGAAGAGAGTGGGCGAGAATGCACATGAGGAAGAAGGTGACAAAGGAGAGAAAGGACAAGAGGGACACCACAAAGTGATGATAGATAGAAAGTCAGAGACAGAGCAACACTTCCTGCTACAGTCTAAATGGAGACAAACAAGTCCTTCAAAATACATGACAAAATGCATTGTTGCTTACTGCATGTGACCCACAAAACATTTCCTGATTTCTGAATCCTGTATTGACATACCAAATTTGTCTGTTACAGACATGATTTGTTCTATATAGTTGTTTGCTGGTGGCTTGTGTATGGTTTTGTTGAAGGGACAGTTCACCCCCACAAAAAATACATATTTTTCCTCTCACCTGTAGTGCTTTTTTATTAGTTTATATTATTTTGTGTGAGTTGTTAAATGTGTTGGAGATATCCCCCATAGAGATGTCTGCATTTTCTTAAATATATTGGAACTAAATGGCAATCAGCTTGTGGTGCTCAAAACCGTATCGATGCCGGATATTTTTTTTAAATAAAAAAATGTTGGAAAATTTGTAAATGATTACAGCTATCTTTGACTTTACAGTGCTGTGGAGTTATTGGAGATGTTTGGATCACACAAGTTGGAAACAGTCATAGCAGTCACCACAGGAATTTAGTTCTACAAATAATACTACTAAGAATAGTTGTGTAGCCAAACCTTTGTCTGAAACTGTGTAGAAATACATAAATCCATCCACCCCAGCTCATTTCTGCAGTTTTATAACAGTGTCATTTTTGCTCCTGACAAAATAAAAACAAGAATTTAGTTCACTCTCTTAGACCAAAATTTAATATATACCTATGGGGAAAAATTGACATTGAACTGCCACTGAAGCAGCAGTATATGTCAGAGCATGTCATAGCCTCAGGGGGAACCATCGAAACAGCACATGATACTGCACTGCTCCTTCAAAATATAGATCTTACCACTACACAACATTCAATTGTAAATCAGTCTCTCATTACATATATTGTTTTTAAAGTGATTAATCTGCACTAATTAGGTATTTTCTTCATTATCATGACATAATATATTATGTAGTACAGTAGTGTAATTGTATAGTATGTAATTTGTGTAGCATTGAAAAGTGTATTAATGCAGCAACTTCTTTTCTGTCTTTTTTATTACAAATATAGTTTAAACCTTATGTGATCTGGCAGTGCTGTACTGAATTATGCTCATGCCAATAAAGCAAATTTGAATTTAGATAGATAGGAAGGTATGCGAAGAGAGACAGAAAAAGATAGCAAGTGGGTAAAATGAGACAGGAAATGGAGAGATAGACTGAAATGGAGAGCGAAAGAACATCTGACAGCTAGAAAAAGAAGGAGGGGAATAGCTAGAGGGAGAGAGGGGTGATAGGAAAGAGGGACTGACGGCCTCCGAAAGATAGAGATAGTCAGAATGAGAGGGAGGGACTGAATGAGGTGAGGAATAAATGAAGAGGGAGAAGAGTGAAAATGAGCAAGAATCCAGAGAGGAAGAGAGCGAGAGAGTCGTGTCTCGCTCTCATCAGTCAGAGCGTTGCTCATCCGGCGGCAGAGGCTGCCTTTGTCACCATGACGGATCCTCGCTGTCTGCACGCAGCTCGCCACCAACACCATTACAGCACATTACTGATGTACACACACACAGAAACACACACAGAGGAGCGGGAACAACACATTTAACAAGCACACGCACACATGCAGAGGTGGAGCACAAGGTATTTAGCAAACACACACAAACACACACACAGGTATGTTTAGTGTGCTGGTGTCAAACATACAACGACACACAAACACACAGATCTTGAAATGTTACTGGGATGATTGTTTTCATCATAAATAAGTCTGCTGATTATTTTCTCAATCAGTTATTGAGCTGGTATGAAAAATGTGAAAGGAAGTGGTAAATAAATTGTCATGACAGTTTCCTAATGCTCACATTGACTTATTCAAATTGTGTTTTGTTTTTTGTGTCTGGCCAGCTGTTCAGAATCCAAATATATTCATTATAAATATGGTACATGACAAAGTAAAACGGCAAATATTCACATTTGAGAACCTGGAATCTTTTTGCTCTGGGAATAACTGTAACAGAGTATAACAACATTTGTTACCATGAAAAAATCATCAATAAAAGTTTGGGTTTTTTTTTGGCAGTTCTGCCTTAATTAGATAGGACAGAAGATCGATAGTGTGAAACGGGGAGAGAGGGTATGATCCTGCAGCAGGGACACTGCCTTCATATATGGAGCGCCTGATCTACAGACTGAGCCACCAGACACCCCACCAATAAAAGTTCCTTAACCAAAATATTCATAGCCGGATATGTTCCAGCAGAAATATGATTTAAAACTTGAGGTAAATTAACAACATTGGGGAAACAAGATGGCATTTTGACTGATGTTAGCAGCTACATGTAGCATTGTAGGCTACGTAATGTAAACACTTGTAGTAATGTGCCTGTAGCAGATGAACATATAAAGAAATTTGTTAAGAGTTGACATTGGAAGTATAAAAAATGTTATGGGAGTATTCAGAACAGACTAAAGCCTGAGGTTTACACGGATAACTTTTGCATATGTTTACCACATTATTTGAAACTGGCCATGTTTTTTATGAACATCCGATGTGAAACATTAGGCGATATATATATATATATATTTATATATAGGAGGACAGGAAATAAAGGAAAGCATAAAAGATCACTGTAAAATTATTTTATCTATATGACTGATTATTGAAATTGTTGTTCATTGATATATTTTTCTATATCAACTTTTATGTCTTTGACTTGCATTTAACCAGGAGAGTCCCACTGAGATTAAGAATCTCTTTTTAAAGAAGACCTGGCCAAGACAGGGAGCAGCATAAAAGAAAAACATGTACTTAAAGACAGAAAACACATAAGGAAACAAAATGAAAAGGAAATTGCAATGCTCAGTAGCTCACCTGGTCGAACAAGTGCCAGCTCTAAGGCTGTTTCCTGTACCTGTGACTGGGTTTCAATTCCAGCCAGGGGCCCTTTGCTGCATGTCATTCAATCTTAAATCTAAAATCTCCCCTTATATCTTAAAAAATATCTTAAAAAATAAACAATAAAAAAGAATCTAAAGAAGCTACATTTTGATTAATCAATCAATTTAGGTGTCATGAAATGTGCTATATAAATAAAATTGGGATTGCCAATGAGCAGAATAGGCAGGCAGAGCTTGTGGAGTTGTCAACCAACATGTTGAGTCCCAGGTCAGGCAAGCGATGTTGCTGCCGTATAAACTTCTGTTTTGCTGATCATGGGGTTGTCTTTAGCTGTGGGCAGGCTTACTAGAGAGCAGGAAGAGGTGGAATCAATTGACCTTTCCACTTGTGGACTGTTTTCTTACAGCATATATTTAATGCAATACTGACTGAGCTGTATGTTACTGTGCTAATAACTCCAGGTCACACTGTAATGAGATGTGGATTTTGTGCTGTAGACTTATATAAATATGAACATATCCTTTAGGAATGTGGCCAGTCTGCACAAACTGCATTTACACCTGGCTGATGTCTGATCACAATGTGAGCCAGACCTCCTCCAGATGTGGAGGGGTCTGTGCTACTACAGTTGTGGACTCATACAGTTGTCTTTGCATGACCCGCCCTACTCTGCTTTACTCTGTGTCTGATTGGCTTACTCTGATATTTTTACCCTAATCTCACTCTGCATGCCTAAACCCACCAACCAAACCAATGAAGGCAATGAGTACTAGCCAATCGCTGTATGTGTCATCCCTTTGCCATTTTAGGAAAGAAAATTTGGCACACTGGACACACACACAGAGACAGTACAGACACATTCAGCAAGCATTCACATCTCATGTCTCATCATTGTATTCTGATTGGCACCAAACGTACTGTAGGTCTTCATAGGCGCAAAAACACACATGTATTCACATAAAAACAGAGACAGGAACTACTACATGCCACACACACACACACACACACACTCACACACTCACACAGACAGGCTCATTTGGCAGCTCTGCATAGACAAAAACCTGCTGAGACAGTGATCGCACATAACTCACACAGAGACATAAATACCTCATTATCTATACACAGACACACAAACTTGTTGTTACTACACACACACACACAGATGCACTCACTCTCTCTCTATGTTCTCTTCAGTCTCTCTTCTCTCGCTTTCATTAAAACCACACTGACAAACAGCAGCATATGCAGCGACACTGAGCAACAGATGTTCAATGGGAGATATTGTGTAACTAAATGTTAATGTGCGCTGTGGATAGAATGCTAACGAAGCTCTGTCATCTGTTTGTCTCCACAGTACTACGAAATGTCCTACGGTCTCAACATCGAGATGCACAAACAGGTAAGAAAGACTGTACTCAGTATTTTTTGTTTATTTTTCAGTCTCTACTCACTGCTGGTGTACTTGGAGGCCGTGTGTGTGTGTGTGTGTGTGTGTGTGTGTGTGTGTGTGTGTGTGTGTGTGTGTGTGTGTGTGTGTGTGTGTGTGTGTGTGTGCGTGTGTGTGTGTGTGTATATGTTGCATTCTTTGAGTAGGCGGGATGAGGTGAATGTGTTATTTTACTCACACAAACACTGTATGCCAGTGTGTCATTTTGTGTGGGTGGTTTTTACTATCTGTTCCGGCCCTCATTTATATTTTGTATTTACACTAAGTGACCTCCATATATATAAATACGGTGGACAAAGTTTAACCTTTCAATTCAAAGCATAGCTTGAAAAAGCACCATAGCCTTTGGCAACACACAAAAACAACTAAAAACTGTTATTTCAACATGAACTGAACACTGAACTGAAACCACAAGATTGTGTTGGATTTAGTAGTAAGAAATGCAAACTGCAACTAGCTGAAACTTCTCCCGTGTGCCATGCTTGAAGTCTTGGTCAGGATTTATCTGTGTTATCTGCTGAGGTCTCTTCCTCTCCAAAACAAATGGACCAGGTGATAAAAATCCTTAAAAACACTGAATAAAGCAGTTTCACATATAAATCAATGTATTTTCCTACACTATGTAGATAGAAACAGCTCATTCTAAGGTATTAAAAACTCAACATATCTCATTTTCAGGTGATTATTCACTAAAGAAAACATACTTACCATATTATATTCCCTTTCTGCCAATATATGCCCCTAAATCTAACACACTGGACCTTAAGTAATGTATGCAGGGTGGTTGTCTTGCATTTAACGCAGCACACAAGTTTCTATTTTTCTGGTGTCTGGGTGTACACTGTGTTGGCAGCGTAAAGCAGGATCTGTTCCAGCGAAAATTCCTGCATAAAGATGATGAGCAGGGGAATGACTCATCTTTGTAGGACCAAAAACAGGGCAAAGGAATTAATAACGTTTTGTTTTTGTAAAAAAAGGTTTTTTTGTTTTTTTTTCTGTCTTTTATTTGGTAGAATAATAATGAGTCAGCAAGAGCAACAAGTGGTTTCAGCACTGAGCTATGGATGGCTGGTTTTATTAGTTTTAGTAAAGGGTCACTGCACAACACTGAAGTTTACCTTTCCATGCCTCCGTATGGAATATAAACGCAAGTACTGTTGCATGAAACTGGCTTTCCTGCACAATTATGATGTCCCCAGTGAAGAGATGTTTATTTGTGTTGACAGTCTCTTTTTTGGTTATTATCAAGCAAAACGAGCGTTGGCTGCTGATGTGTGAATTAGGGAATAATGATACCATTAAGCTAGCTGGGACAGATGGTAACCATAGCGATGGTTAAATGTATGTTTTACAGAACTGGTGGCGACAGGCTTGAGGTTAACCGACACTAGATGTCGATAAGGCTTAGCTATTATTGACAGAATAGGGACTCAGTTCTTCCAAACAATGTAAGGACGAAATGCCAGGTAGATAGAAGAAGGTCATTGTAAATGTGGATCATTTCCATTTATCGTCTCTCTGTTTCTGAGATCCGGTATTCCTGAATAAAGACATGTGTCTGATGAGCAGTGTGTGCTCTCAGGAGCCGGTGACTGCTTGTCAGTCCCCACACTTGCTGCTAATTTGCTGTCTGGGTCACACTGCAGGAAAGGTAGACTGGCAGATAAATGTACAGACAGACAGACAGATAAAAAGGCAGACAAACAGACAGACAGCAGACGTGAGATCTGTTCTGCTGCTTCGTCAAACCTCGATGCAGATAGACAGAATCATTATCCAGCTGAATGGCATCTTCCTTTAAGGTGACTGCCTGTGTCTCCCCCTCTCTCTTAATCTATCTAACTGTCATGCTAACTCTGCAGTGGACTCAGGCTGTCATGAAAGATGGGAGGGGATTTTTTTTTTTTTTTTGTATACTTTTTTTTTTTTTTTTACAATGAACTCCCAGCATGCTCGGCATAATACATTTAGAAAGCAGCTCATTGTTTAAAGCAATCTCCCAAAACGCCCTCAAATGAAAGCCTCCATATTCTGCACTTTAACCTCATAATCATTGTGTCATTTCACGATCAAGGTAATTATAGCACACAGACATCAAACAGTAGGTTTCTGTCCAAATACTTGCGGAACAGTGTGCATACTTACTCCAGACTGCAGCACTGGCTGATGCTGCGTTTAGTGGCTGAAGTTAGGGATGATGCAAGATGAGTTTAAGAGCCAATGAAAGAGTATTTTAATTGATCTGCATCTAATGCTGCAACGATTAACTGAATCACTTTCAGCTATTAAATTTATCGCCAACTCATTTGGCAATCCATTGATCAGTTTGAGAAGATTTTTTTGAGGAAAAAAAGGCAAAATTATCTGATCCCAGTGTCTTAAATGTGAAAATTTTCTGGTTTCTTTTCTCCGCTCTGACAATAAACTTAATATCTTTGGTTTGTGGACAAAACAAGACACCTGAAGAAGTCCTCTTGGGCTTTGTTGACATTTTTCCCGATTTTCTAACATTTTATAGACCAAATAACTAATCAATGAATTGAGAAAGTAATTGTCAGATTAATCTTCAATGACATAATCTTTAGTTGCAGCCCTATTTGCATCAAATACATGAAATCCAAATCTATATTGTTTGTTTATGGTGATGTCTTTTCAGTTTCATGTCAGCTTTCTAGGATTGTAACATCCTGAGTCATTGTTTTACATTACAAGTGTTTAGGATTCAAAATCTAAAATCATCTTAAAATCCTGATCAAATTCTTTGGCAAATTTACTAGAAAAGCAAACAATTGTGATTATAATCCCAGCTCGCGGGGAACATTCCCACAACATTGGCTAAAGTTACCTAAAAGTTGTACTAATGTTTTAAAGAAAACATTTTAATCTAATGTTCAAAGAACCTTTTAAGGATGTTAGTCATTTCAAATAATGTTCCTAGACCTAACATTTTAACTACAACATTTTGAGGATGTTTTGGTGATGTTTAAAGGCGACAGATCACCTCTAAACATTTCCACAATGTTTTATAAGAACAAAACAAGAACATTCTCAAAGCAGCATTCAGAATATAATGTCAGGGTGTTATTTAGGCCTGAGATTACAGAACATGTTTTTTATGAAATGCTCCTGTAATGTGACATTTTAACCAAAAAAATTAATAAAGAAAAAATTAACATTTTTATGATGTTTATAGAGAATGATACCATAACTTTAAGAACATTTTAGGAAAGGAAACTTATTGCTAAAAACTTCACTAAAACATTGAATTGTAATGTTTTTAGAGCAAGGAGCTAGCTGGGATATTTGAGGAGGCATCTGTAGGTATAGGTTGGATTATTCAATATGTACAAGAGAACAAATAACACGTGTAACTGCTGTACTTTGCATGAATGATATTAAATACTAACCGTTATATCTGGAAAAGATAATGTAATGTAGCTTGTCACATCTTGATGTGAGGGGATATTTAATTTGAATGAGAACAAGATATGCAGATATCTGTTTCAGGAAGTTATCAGTGTATCCCTTATTGTTTCAGATTACCTTCATGTTCTTTATTTCAGCCTTGTATTAGGCTTATAATCTTGTGTTTGGAACTAAAATTGTTAAAGTGTCCCCTCAGCTTCTCATGATTTATTCTACATTCTTCCAAAAGTCAAACTCAGTCCTGATGTCATGGACTGAAGACATGAACCGCATTTGAAAGCAGGAAGCCTTAAGTGAGACTTTATGTTGGAATTGTTGTGCTAGTAGGAAAACGTGCATGATAAAACTGACTGATGGATTGGAGAGATTGATTCCTAAACCCCACAGCAGACACAACTATTGACAGAGCCATAATAGAGACGAGCCGCCTGAAGAATAAAGAGACCAAAGTGGACAGAGGATTGTAAAACTACTCTTAAAGTATCGCCTTACAAATCTTTTCACGCTGAAGTTGAACCACAATACAGATACCCTTAGGATCATAAATGAATCTTACAGTATTTTAAGATAGTGGAAAATCAAAGTGCTGCTGTATTTTGTAAGTTTTTATTTTAATTAGATTTTTGTGAAAATAGTAGGTAAAAAATAGGTTTGTACCTGAAGACCTGTATGAAATGGCACTTTTTTTTTTTTTTAGACAGATTTAGACAATAATACAGTTGAAACCGCTTGTAGTGATCAGTTCAACCCAGACAGACTTGATGATTATTATAAATAATTCCTTTTCTTTTTTTCAGGTATAATTAACAGCTGTATATTTGTTATATGACAACTAACTATTAAAACAGACAGCTTTGCTATTTAACAAATTGTATTGACTGTTTCAAAATATGTGCAGCTGTTTTAAGTGTTTGTTGTTGTAGCAGTAGACTACTCAAGGTTGTCTGAGGATCACCAAGTTTTACTGTGGCATTTCTTTAGCTTGTTTTTGGCAGTTTGTCATAAGCTTTGAGGAGATGTTTTTCATTGAGATAAAATGACTTTCTCTTTCCCCTCATGATCTCAGTGCATGCAGCAACAGCCTCAGGTAGCCAGCTGGAAGAAGACAGGTTACCCCAGGATAATGTATCATGAGAGTAATGTATAAAGCATACAGAGTTTTGTTGAAACAGGGTTCCCTACGCATCTTCTGACAGGGTGCGGCCAAAACAGGTGCTTCTCCGCTCAAGGACAAAGACTGTCCAAGGGAGGAGAAAGTGGACTTCAGCACACTGATTAATTTACAGCCTTTAATTGTGCACACAAATTAACGTTTCAACACCACTATGTCTTCATCAGAGTCAAAGAGAGTAAAGACAAACAGGCACAATCATATGTAGTTAACCTACATCAGGTGAGCAGTTCACATTGGATCATTGGTTGGACAAGATTTTAAATGTTTTGGAAAATCCATAAATGGGAGTTGCCATTGTCAATTACACAGCCCATTCACCACAATGTCATCAGGAGCAAAGAAACAAACATCTCTTAAAGTTACAGTTAGTTCAAAATACAAATATAAAAAGTACCAAATATTAAAAGTGAATGTACTGCATCCTTCACATGTAACAAGACACAGTGGTGATGAAATATTTGTCTGTTTGCACAAGTAAAGGCTGTAAACTGATCAGTGTGCTGCAACGCGTTCTCATCCCAAGTCATCACATATTGCTGCTTTGCAGCGGACCTCCCTGTCTGCATTTGTCGGTATCCATCTGCGTCTGCTGTTGCCGTTTCATTGACCCTGAAGTCAACACAAGCACATGGTGGAATTAAGCTGCACGTGGTTATGTTTAGATAACAAAAGCACATGGCAACCAAAGCCGGGATGTCAACAAACACACATGCTGGCAGGGATGACTAGGTTTAGTCAAAAGAGACAACATCACATTCAGACAGGAAGCAAACGCTGGCCTGCTGCTTGAAAGTCCGGGGTTT
The DNA here is from genome assembly GCF_008729295.1 of Plectropomus leopardus. Taxonomy (NCBI): domain Eukaryota; kingdom Metazoa; phylum Chordata; class Actinopteri; order Perciformes; family Serranidae; genus Plectropomus; species Plectropomus leopardus. Next base: position 24,737,264 of record NC_056465.1, read on the forward strand.
GTTTTATTCATCTACTGCCCCTTTCGCCTGCCCTGTAGGGACTGCCATGCTCCTTACATTGTGTTATTACTGGCAGCGTTTCAATCTGACGCCGTCTCGCAGTGTATCATGTGGATATAACAGGTTCCGTCTGGTCACATTCTCAAGTGACGCCTCCCGTCTGTGTATCATGCTGCCACGGCAGGTGCCGTCTGACTGTCTTCCACGTATAATACCATGAATGATTCTATCCAGCCTTGTTCTCAGCTGGTGCCGTCCAGCGGCGTATTATGCGGATACAAAAGGTGGCTTTGGGTGCAGGATCTTGCGCCAAAATCACTGCAAAAGCGGCAGTATTTGACAACTCTGGACTGAGAACAGACTGGTGTGTTCTAGTCCCTTTTTTCTCCCTTTTAAAAAAAACATAGACATACTGTAGTTCAAAATGTTTTGTTCGTGTTGTCATGCTGTGACCCAAAATGAACACTATGAACAGTCAATCAGTATATGTGGTTTCCACTGTACTTAAAACAACTAAAACACTCAATCAATGCTATTTCTTTCTTTTCTGAAAAAATGTAATTAGGAGTTTCAGATTAAAAAAATAAACACTTTGGTCACAATGACCAAAATTCTAATGTGCTACAATATCAGTTTTTCCATCTATTTAGTTTAGCTAAATGACTAAAATGTGCAGAAAGCTGTAAGTTAGTTTGAAGAAAAGAAAGTATTTTCAGACAGTAGACTTTGGAAGGAACAGAGAAAGAGTGAAGAGAGAGAGAGGGAGGGAGAGGGGGATGGCTGGCAACAAAGCCAGGCAGAACTGGACTGTCAGCTCTTGTCGCCAAAAAGAAGAAATGGACTGAGGCGCTGGCTGCACCTCTGAGAGATGGACCGAGGAGGAGGAGGAGGAGGGGGAGGAGGATAGGTGGGGAAGATGACAGAGGGAGGCCAAGGAGGGGAGAGTGTGGAAAATAGGAAGAGACGAAGAAGAGAGGAAAGGATGGGGGGAAGGTGGTGGAGATGACAGAAGACGACCGAAAAGCTACAGTCAGGAGAAAAGGAGCAAAAAAAGAAAGAAATAAATGGACAGAGAGAGGCCTGGGGTCAGGAAGCAAAGAATGAGGCTGTGAGAAAAGAGAGCTGGGGGGGTGAGGGGTGGGTATAAAAGAGCGAGAGGAAAGGTAGAAAAAAGTGTATGTTTGAGCAACTGGGAGATGTGAAAAAAGTGATTTGGAAAGAAAGACAAGAGCGCTGGTAAAAAGGTTTAACAGGAGAGGTGGTAGGAGAGCCAGCGAGAGAGAAATGTGAGGCAGATAGTAAAAGAGAACTTACAGTATCACAGATAGAAAGGGAAACAGAGGAGCGGAAATTGACAGAAATAGAATAGAAAGAAGACGTGATAGAATATAAAATGAAGGAACTGGTTATAAAAAAAGGACATCAAAAAGAGACGGTGATAGAAAAAAGATAGCACGAGAAGTCTGGGAGGAAAAAGAGAGCGGATGAGGATAAAGCACAAAAGGAGAGGTTGTAGAATAGAGGGTGTTACAAAGGCAGAGAGGATGGAAAAGTGAGTGGGATAGTTTGAAAAAAGTAAGTGTAAGATAATTAAAGAAAATGAGGACTTTGAAGATACTGCGAGAAAAAAGGGGAGAGCACGGCAGAGAGAATACGGCAGTTGAGAGGGAGATAGAGGAAATAAGTGAGAGATGGCAGGGAGAGCTAATGTTGGAAAAAAGTGTGAGAGCAGGGATGAGAGGAAAAGAGGGGATGGAGATTGATTGAACGGATGAAAGAGGAGAGGGTAAACAGGAAGGATGGAGCCTTAGAAGAGACAGATAAAGACCTCAGAGAACAGATGAGGGGGAAAAAAAAGAGATGGAAAATTAGAGCCAAGAAAAGGAAAGCAATGGAGGGAGAAGGAGGGAAACGGGGAGGGCAGTCAGGAGAAAGAGGGAGATAGAAAGAGACATCAAGGGAGGGAGGGGAGCTTTGAGCCGCAGTGAGAAATAATGAATCATGAATAGATTTAACAGTATCTGCTCTTATTTCCTCTCCTCCTCCTCCTCCTCTTTCTGCCCCCCCTGCAGCTTCCTCCTAACATCCTGTCGAGATCACTGCTATTGCCTCTCTCCCCTCTCTGTCTCTTTCTCTTGTGCACGCTCTGTCATTATCAGTGGCAGGGCCATCTCATGTCCTGGCATTAATTGAGATGTAACAGTCATCCCGTGCCTTCGTAGCCTTCCTTTTAGCCTCTTTTTTTCACTCTCTACCTCCCTCTTTGGATTTCGCACTCACTCCATTTTCACCCCCCCCCCCCCAAACACACACACTTTCTTTTGCAATCTTGATCTCCTTTTTCTCTCCCGTGCTCTCTTCCTCTTTCTCAGATGATCGTATCTGAAAGATAACATCTCACCCGCCTCCTCGTCTTCTTAAGCTGCATGGATACATTGAAACACGCACATGCGTGCTCACATTATCTCACTTCCATTATTGTATCATATCATCATCATTTATATATATATATATATATATATTTATATGTTATCTATATATATGTTTATATGTATGTATGTATATATGTGTTTGTGTCTATATATATATATATATATATATATATATATATATATATATATATATATATATTATATATATATATATATATATATATATATATATATATATATATATATATTGCTATATCAATGAATAGCTATATCCCCCGGAGGAGCGAGGGAGACTATAAGGACTTTACATCGCTCTCCGTGGTTGTTATATATTCATTGATATAGCACTTCTGGGGCCTGGATTGCCCGTATACCCCGCTATGTGCCAACGCTCAACATGTATATTCAGTGACTTTGTAATTCAGTCATACACTGTGGGCTGCACAGCAGCTGGCCAAGGACAGCATATAGACACGAGGATGTGCTGTATGTGTTGTTGTAAGGTGTGTGGTGAATGGATTGAAGCTAGTTGTGTATTGACAGCTGATCAGAGCAGCAGGATAACAGGATGATGGCAGGAGGTGAGGAAGAATAGAGGCTTTGTTCGACTTGAGTCAAGCAAGAGGCGGAGGCGGCCCCCAAAGCTTGTGACCAGAGTGTAGCCTGGGAGAATATGAAAATATGGAAGACAGGAAGTGAGATATGCCTTTCCTTCCATGAATGGCCAACTTCAAAGGGCCATTAAGCGAAGCACAGAGCACACAACTGCTGAGTGGTAGCAAAATGACACCACAGCAGCACTAAACATGCATTTGTTTGGCACATTTTAGGTAGAAATCTTCACCGGCCCAAAATGATCGTAAACTACTAGATATTGAGATGCATTAATGTAATCCTGAGGGAGAAAAAAGACCCGAGGACAGTTAGACCCACTCTGCATAGACCTGTGTACCTGGTCCAAAATGTGGTTGATTTAAATATACCCCAAAACCCACTATTACCCTGTGGTACTTGGAATACACCATGATCCAATTAGATCCAATTATTTATTAGACATATTGACACACAGATCTTGCAGCATTTGAACGTGACCCGACCCAGATCTGATTAGACTGAACTTAATTTGGACCTGTCTGCCCCTTTCAAGTCCATCTCTAGTATGCTAAAGTGCACACAGCGGACATATACTTTTTGATTACTATAATACCAACGCACTCAGGCTATGGAAATCACTACCTTTATGATGGTAGCTGAACACAGCTGGCCAATGTTGTTCATAAGGAGAGTTTTACTGTTTTACTGTTTTTACTTTTACCCAATCTGGCCTAGTATTTTTCTTTAGACCCAGACATGTAACATTTGTACTTGTACTGACACAGAATTATGTCAGTCAAATCAAATTTGGCCGTTAAATGTGAATATTTGATGATTTGTTTTTATGTTATTTAAAGTTTGAAAGGGTCAAGCTGGATGTTCATTATGAGAGAGGCATTCATTTTAACAAACCGATGGCCCTAAAGGCAGTTCGGATATGCACAACATTTTTTTATGGGCACCAGAAATCAAACAAAAGCCAGAGACTGTGTCATATTAAGCTGATATGAGCTTTATATCACCACTTCTAAGCAAAAGAGAGAAGATAATGTTGTATTGAAGCCTTACGGTGCAGACTCTTCCTCATTTGTGCCGCTGCATCATGCACACAGCTGTTTGTAACAAAGAGTAGTGTGAAAGTCAGGGGCGCTCACTTCACGGCAAAAGTCTGGGGATCAAAATGTACCCAGAAGCACACTGCATAGCACAGCACACGTTATGTGTTTCTGTTTATTTCTGTAACACTGTGGTTAGGATTTGGTTATGTTAAGGCTCAAAGACTACTTGGTTATGGTTAGCAAACTAGCATGTTTTGGATTTTTTACCAATTTCTGGTGACCTGGCTTGAAATGGAGCTGATGTCTCAATAAAAAACACCAGCTTTTGGTTGCACATGGCAGCTGGAAATGGCAGCGATGTCTCACTAAAAACAACCAGTTTTGTTGTTTGGTGCTCTTGATAAGTGGTCTGCAGCTTGGCAGCCATCTTGCTGATTGCTCTGCCTCGCAGAGCTGCGCTGGAAAAAAGAACTACATCACTTTAGAAACGTTGATATGAATCGTATTAAACCTATAAATTTAACATATCCATTGTTGGCAAAAAAGCACAATGACAACATTTATCTTATGGGTACTGGACTGGGCTTTAGGGTATCCTGATGGCAGGGAAAGAGAAAAACCTTGCTGTCCTGTTTCTTTTACAGTGATACTGAATGACCTCAGTCAGAAAACATGTTCCCTGCACTTTGTACACTGTTTTACTTGCTGGCTTTGCAAAATGAAATATCCTTGGTGCTGTAAATGGTAACATATCTCTTTCCTCTGTCTTGCAGTGAAATGTATATTTTGACGTGCACACATACTGTACATCTTCACAGTTTCAGAGTTAATGGGTGATTTTAGAAGTGGGTCCATTATTTCTTTACTGGGATAGTGTCCCCCAGTAGACCCCTGGGGCCAGCAGGGAAACTACTGTGGCAGCATTTCAATAACAGCATGGGTAAGTGTTTCTAAACGACTGGGTTGGGATCTGACAGTGCATCACAAAAATGACTCACTTTCTATCAGACACACCACATATTAGCACCTTCTTTTTACCTGGAAAGGGAACAGGAAAGGATGAAAAACACTTGACTTTGGCTAATGTTGCATCATTAATTTATTTTCCTCCTCAGCAGTGTCTGCACACTCATATCACTGGAAACAGGAAAATCCTGTTTTTGGCTCCAGTTCGGATGACTCAGTGTTGTAAATTCATCATCATTATGCATGTACAATGATTACTCCTTTTATGTGTATAAAAATGTCTCCTGGATTTATTTAGAAATCGATATCCCAAGTAACAGCCTGTCTGAGTCAAGCCTGCATGGTTGCTGATTGAAATACTGCAGATTCAAAGGTTAAAATCTAAACAAGTTTTTTCTCTTGACATTAGGTGACACTTTGAGCTCTTGCACCAATTTAGGCTTGCATGAAAAATTCTTCATGCTAAGCTGCTGGAAAAATGGATTTTTTTGCACATTTCTTGTTGCCTGGTATGGCAGCATGCTAGACAACAGGGATACTGGGCAGTGAGGGTGCATAATTAGAGATTAGGCAGCAAAAACCTTGAGGGGCCGGTGTAGTTGAAAGCTGGGTCACATTTGAGCTTTTATAATAGTTCATACTATACAATACTAGCCTTCTGGGTGGCTAGAACACATATTTATAAAACAATTAAACAAACATGGTATGGAGCCCCCCTTTAGCTCACCGGGTAGAGTGTGTACCAGTTTAAAGGACAGTTCACCCAGCCATACCTTTTTATCAGTCTATATTGTTTTGGTGTGAGTTGCAGATCGTTGGAGATATTGGCCATAGAGATTTCTGTCTCCTCTGAAATTACTACATGTCACTCAGCTTGTGGTCTTCAAAATGTCAAAAAAACAAAACAAACAAGTCAACATCAGTGTCTCAGAAACCATGACCTGGTTACTCAAGATAATCCACAGACCAACGGTATCACCACATAGAGGGAAGCGGCATCAACTGCTCACTCACCTAGCACCACTGAGCGCCCTAAAGTTACAGCTCAGCTGAGCAGGACTCTGTTAATGTTTATATCTCATGCTGTCATGAGAACGAGCCTCTCGTCCATGAGTAGATGCACATTTCCTTCTGTGCTGTGATTTGTTAGGTGGGTGAATTTCATTAGATTATTCCTACATGAAACTGTGCAATACAAGGTGTGGTGACTTAGCACCACAAGCCGAGTGAATCTTGACACTCTGCAACTCACAGCGAAACAATTCAGACTGATAAATAGCACTACAGGTAAGAGGGAAAATATGTGTTTTGATTTTGGGGTGAAGTGTCCCTTTAAAGCTGAGTCCTTACTGCAGTATCCTGGGTTCAGGTTCCCCTCTTTCTCCCCTGTGTTTCCTCTCTTCCTCACTATGAAATAAAATAGAAATACCAAAGAATAGTCTTAACCACCCTCTTAAATAAACAGGTGACTGGAATATGACAGCAGTGTATTTTTTTTTAAAGCGAAGAAAAAATCAGGCCAACAGTCCAAATGGTGACCCTGAAGTAAGAAAGAACATCCCATTCCTGAAAAATGTCATTGTGTCCTTGAGCTGATAGTTAACCTCTAGTTGGTTACTAATTTTAAGCCATTTAGGATAATAACAGTTTGAGTTAAAAGCCTTAAAAATGTCCAGCTGGGAACTTAGTAAGCCAAACATCAAACACCAACATAGCACTTAAATAATACATATTTAGTAAAGTGCTTGGTCGCCAGGTGTCTTACTTAAACCAGCAGCTCTACAGTCACCGTGTCACACTTCAGGTCCTGACTTCCACCACGAGTCACAGAAATTAATGATAATTAAGGATATCATTGGAGTTGTGTTCACATTTCAGCAATAACTTATATTCTTGTTAGACTGCCATGTGAATGTCAGGTTCACACCCAACAGACAGGATATTATAAGAACCAGTGTTAGCATGTAGACTTAACATACTGTATCAGAACGCTAGATAGAGAGATGATGTGGTTCACAGACCAGGCAGGATATTATAGGAAGCTGTGTTTGATAGTCAGGATGCTCGGCAGCCAGACTGTTTCCCCTGTGGACTCCTGAGGACAGATGAAGCAGCTGGCTGTCCTTCCTTCCTGCTCCCTCCTTTCATTTCACCACCACACATATGAGGCCGAGGGTGTGGGAGGGTTTTTGTGTGACAGAAAAAAGCGAGTAGCCTAGTCTTTTCTTTCGCACTCTCTTTTATGCGATAGTTCATGTAATATTGCAAGCCATGTTGACATTTTTAGCAGTCATACAATAGGAAAAAACTGCAAATCGAGCTGAAAGTGAAAGAAAATTGGAGGGAAAAATGAAAGACGATGAACAGAGTGAAGAAATAAATTGAGAAAATGAATAAAACAAGAAGATTAAGGCAGAGCAAAAGAAAGAGATGGAGATCACATGAGAGAATGTTTATCTGTTTGTCTTGTATAAAAAAGTGTGTCTGCATGCGCTTATCCTCCCGCCTAATTAGCCCGAGCTGTCTAGCCTTTTTATGCATGTGTTTGTGCACATGTGTGAGCGTGCATGCGTTGGTATATTTGGCTGAAGTTGTGACCTGAATCCTCGTTTCATCTGGGAGGGGTGGAGGAGAGAGAATGAGGAAGAGAGAGGGAAAGAGCGAGAGATGCCTTTATTTTCAACTCACCGCTTTGGTTCGTAATAGGATTGGGCTTCTCTCTCTTTCTTCTTTTTTCTTTCTCAATCTTACTCTTTCCATCCCCTCTGCCTCATATTTCTTTCTGTCATTCCCACCTCCCAGTCAGTCGATAATCCCACAGTTGTGGTTTGAGTTTTTTAGGGTTTTTTTTAACTGGTTTCATTTAAAGTGCTGGATTAGAATGAGCCTGCATATGTGGGTCAACTAGATCAGGCTTTGGAGAGGTCAAATGACTTTGTGTGCAGGTGTGTGTGTTTATAGTATGTGTTGTTTACACTCTCTCTGACCATTGGTGTATGCAGTCCCTCTCTGCACATGTTGTAGCATCTGTGCTCTGTGTCTATTTGTGTATGTGTGTGTATTTGTGTATGTGTGTGTGTGTCTGTGCAGCTTTGATGTCTCTCGCTCTCATTCCCTTTCATACTGTGTGCGTATGCCTGTGTGCGTATGCCTGTGCATACATGTGTAACAGAGCTCATTTGTGAATAATGAGGCAGAGAGAGAGAGAGCGTGCAGGAATAGAGTGTGATATAACCCTTTAGGAATGATAGAAAATACGTTGAGAGAAGGAAAAACACAGAAAGAGAAAGAGAGAAAGATGAGATGAGAGAGAAAACGTGTGATTAAATTCCCAGGGAGCTAGCCTTTTACTGTAATGGCTTTGTCACTCTGGCAGAGGAGCTCTGAGTAGCTGCACACACCGTATTGGCTTTTATGTGTGTGTGTGTGTGTGTGTGTGTGTGTGTGTGTATGTATGTGTATATGATATTGGCTGCATATGCTACTGTGTTCTGTGACCAGTCCTTGAATTGGGACAAATAAGGTGCTAGTACTCTGAGGGAGCAGCTGCACAGCATGTGGCTTTTTATCCATCTGTATGTATGACTGCTGCACATCCCATGTGAAATCTATTTCTGTGTAAAAGTTCATGCATAAATTCATGAGGAGCATATGTTCAAGTAAATATTTTTTCAAATGATGAAATCATTTGAATCAAAATTCATTTATAGTTGGAAATATGATGTAGATAAAAGCTTTTTAGTGGCCTAAACTAGTGGCCTGCTGCCTAGGATGGCAGTGTCAGTCTGTGAATCTGTTGATTGACAACAGTAGTTAAGACTGAAATATTTCAACAACTATCGGATGCATTGTCATGTTAATTTTCACAGATATCTATGGTCCCAAAAGGATGAATTCCAACTTTGGTTTTACCAGTGACTGCCACTCCTATATCAAAGCTTTCACCTATCCTGTCAAATATTTTCAGTTCTACAAGATTTTGTACAGATATTCATGGTTCCCACACGATATGAAAACACATTGTATACTAATGGATTTGATGCTCTCCTTACTTTTCCTCTAGCATGGTCTTTGTGAGGATGTTTGCATACTGATGTCTAGCATTAACCCTAAAGCATTGTAGTTCCTCTTTTCTGCCAAAATTAGCACATGTATGTGGGTTTTTGCTGGAGACCCATTAAAATTGGTGATAGACTCCTTTCAAATTGCCAGTAGACCAGAGCTGTGCAGGACAGGAGAATGCCTTCTTACTTCTGTTAATGTTCGAGCAGCACTTGGATGGAGATGGACGTCATTGCATTGCTCCAGCAAAGGGGCTTAATTTAGCACTTCTACCCGGGTTTCATATTCCATCACTTCAGATGCAGAGTCATTAGTCTTGGAAGTGAATACCAATTATAACCTTTCCTAATAAATACAAAAGCCAGATGTAAGTGGAACTTATATCCAGTGGGAAAGGGGTTTTACAGTGCCGCAAGCATGGCTGAGGACTCATAGACTTCTGATGTTTTAGTCTAGGGCAACTAACGATTATTTTCATCATCAAAAAATGCACCCATTATTTGCTCAATTAATCATTTTGTCCATAAAATATCAGAAAATAGTGAAACATGCCCTATCCCAGAACCCAATGTGACATCTTCAAATGGTGGTTGTTTTTTCCAACCAACGGTCCAAACATCCAAAGCTATTCAGGTTACTATGCTTGACAAAAAAAGCATCAAATTATCACATTTAAGAAGTATGAGAACAGAAAATGTTTTGCTTTTTGCTTGAAATATTATTGAAACAGTTCTTTGATTATCAAAATAGTTCATTTTCTGTAGATTAACTTCTTGATTAATCGACTAATAGTTGCAGCTCTGTTTTAGTCCACTATATATACATATATACATAATACCAAGTAGGCTTTTAAGACCAGTTGAAAACATATCATTTATTGGTCTCAGGAAGACGTATTTTAATACTGACTGCCACTGCAGGCAAGGCCATAATATGTGGGACATGTTTATAACAGTAAAGAAAAGTTAAATGTCATTTAGAAACATTGTGGGTGACCATGAGGAGGGGAGGCTCAGTGTTATCACAGATATTACTGCCTGTGTCCTTGGTCTAATTTGCACTGTAGCGAGTAACTGAGGTTAGCAATAGGGGAAGCAACAGTTGAATTTAAAGAATTTCTCACTTGAGAATCAGTTTTTCTCCTTCTGGCATTATGAGTCAATTTCCAACAAGGACACTCTGGCTTGGATGTTAGATTTCAGATTGTGCACTGTACCTTCATTCACCAGGGCATAGAGATATGCAAAAGGTATGACTTTTAATGTGGGCAAAAATCAGATGTTTCTGTATTGCCCAAGTCAAGTCAAGTCAATTTTATTTATAAAGCCCACTATCACAAATCACAATTTGCCTCAGAGAGCTTTACAGCATATGACATTGCACTGTTCTTGGACCCTCCCAAGTCAAGCACTGTCTGCGATGGTCTAGAAAATATGAGAAACTGCGTTTTCCTCCACAACATGCTCATGCTCTTGCAGCTCTCAGACACTAGCATTAATGAGATCTGTAATAACAAAGAGATCTATCAATGGTTGTTTATGAGAGTATGGTTTTGCATGCATGCATACTGTACAGCCGGCTTTGCTACTCTGGCTACTGTGTGTCTGATTGCATTGCGGACGACATGAGTTTGAAGCCGTATGCAGTCTGTCAATGCAAGCTGGTGAGCTGGCACAGTGTGAATATGACTAATAGCTTAGTGTATAATATAGCCAGAGAGAGACAGAGAAAGTGACAGAGAGAGAGAAGGGGATTCAGTTGTTTGTAAAACTACAACCCCAACTGTGAGACACAGATTTTGTGTCAGTCAGAAATTCCCTGTGTGTGTGTGTTGTTTACAGTATGTTTATTTGTATATTGCAGAGGTGTATGGGCCGTGCATCTATATCCTTTCATACAGGCTTATATGTGTGTTTGTGTGAAGTCATTGTTAGTACATGGTGGTAACTGTGATGGATATCCACCAATGTCTTGATGTGTGTGTGTGTGTGTGAGGAGTCAAAGTGAGCTGTCTGTCTGTATTTTTCATTCTAAATGTTTCTGCTGCCTGGTCCGCTGCCTATCTTGTATTGTTACTGCACTGAAGGTTGAATCTGTGTCTTTATATGTGTGTGTGTGTCTGAGGAAATGTGTGAGTGTGTGTGTGCGCGTGTGCTTTTTGGTCTCATGCTGCGAGGCTCTGCTTGCTCTGCACACAGCTCTTTGTATATGTGCTCTCCTCTGCTCTGTTTGGATTGGTTTTCTGTGTGCCCTTGTTGCTTTTGTGTGTGTGTACGACTGTTTGTGATGGCTTTTGTGTGTGTGTACTTGTGTGTGTGGAGCCGCACAATTCTGAGAGTGCTTGTGTGCACGTGTGTGTGTGCCTCTCAGTGTTTTTGTGTGTTTCGGTGTGTGCTTTGCTGCTCCCCTTTCCTCTCCCACTCCCTCTCTCTCTCTCTCTCTCTCTGTTTCTCTTACTCTCCTTCCAGAATAGAGGGGCCATCAATCAGAGGCAAGGGGGATAGAGGAAGGGAGGGAAGGAGGAGGAGGAGGAGGCGAGGAGTTGGCTTGGTGCCAGGGAAGAGGAGCTGGCTCGCTGCCCAGAGGAGAGAGAGAGAGAGGGCGGAGAGAGGAAAACAAGACCGAGCAAGAAAAGAAAAGAGAGCGAGGGTGGAGGGAGATTCTGGGAGAGAAGCAGGGCAGAGAGATAGAGCAAGAAGGAGAAAGAAATGAGAGAGAATGAGAAGGAGGGCAGAGCAAAAGAGCAAGGCCAAGTGCACTGAGGGAAAACAGAGCAAGAGGACACGGAGAGCGGACGAGAGAGAGAGAGATACTGTGGAAGTGGAAAAATGAGCCAGCAGAATAGAAAGAGAAGAAGGCTGATTGCACGGAGAGAAAGAGGAAAGAAAAGAGGAGGAGGTTGGGGGGGCTGAAAGAGAGGAAACAGGAATGGCTGTTTTCATTGAACGGCTCTGTGCCTGCAACCCCAATCAGTGGGTGATTAGTGCGTCATTGGCTACAAATATTTACCTTAAACTGTTCACAGAGGGGAGAGCAGCCCAATTAGAAAGCAGGGGACAGAGATAAGCTCCAGGATTGTGTTTGTGTTGTGTGATATGTACACACCCTCTGACTCTTGGAAATAAATTAGGGTATTCTGCAGCCACATGTACATGCAGTGAAAAGACACTGAGGCACTGCAACATGCAATATGACTGTGTCCAAAATCACTTCATGGCATGTACACTGCTTTTTGATAAATGAATACCAGAATCCAGTGCTTTGTGTTAGATAAGAGTTACTTGACACAGCACTTGTTATTGATGATTCAAAAAAATTCATTCTGTTAGTATCTAAAATCTCAATGAACTACTCATCAAATGGTGAAGTATTGACTGTGTAGCTGCAGTTAAGGATTATTTAAGTTTTTCTTGATTAATCAATTAATTGTTTGATCTAAAAATGCAATTAAATATTGGGGATGGGAATTGTTGAGATTCTAATAATACCAGTGACATTTTTGATTCTGTTTATTGATCTGATTCATTATTGATTCCCTTTTTGACTCCTGGTCAGTTATCGGTGTGGACGCAGGTTTCTGGCAAGAGACGCTGCTCAGTTGTGGAACTCGTGTAGAGTGTCACATACAGTACATGGCATTTTAGATACTTTAGGCCATGTGGCTTAGAAGTTTCAGTGTATTTCCAGTGTCCAACCATACTTGAAATGATCATTTTACAGAAACAACAGAGTCATTGTTGTTATCTTGAAATGAGGCAAAGTTTTAGACTGTTTTTTTCTCTCTGCAGTTACTCCCTCTTGTTGCAATTTTTCAGCAGCCTAAACACATGAGTTTAATATCATTGTTGCAACATGCAACTTTCAAATCATTTTGAACACAGCTCATGACTGCGAACTATTGAGGTCAAAAATTTATTGTACCAGTATAATATATATATATATATATATATGTTGTACCAGTAATAGGAAGTGTAAAGGACAGAGCCTTGCCGCTCTTTCTGTCATCACAAAACCATTTTGTATAACCGTCTTTCTCTCAAGGTAAAGTTGACAAGGCATGCATACTTTTTTTGTCAACATTGTGCATCACATTCTCTCAGTGTCACACATTCACTGTGAAGTTGCCAGTTACAGATTGAGTCCTCTGCAGTTGGAGGTTAAGTGCTTTGCTTAACCGTTGCTCATTCTGTCTCCTGAGCTACTTCCAAGGATTCAAACCAGCAACTATTACAGTAACCCAGAGAGAGGTGACTTAGGAATAAAAAATAGAAATAAAATAGGAGCTGGGAGAGATGGCACAGATTTTTTTGTTGAGAGCAATTAGAGTGAGTAAAGGAGTGGGGTATCACTCTCTCTCTCTCACACACACACACAAACACACAAACACACAAACACACACACACACACACACATGCCCCCTCCATAAAGCTGGCTCGCTCAGCCGTAGTGGGACTCAGAGGCTGGCACAGCTGGCAGTGCCCGAGCACACTGGGCACCATCTCCCTCCTCCCGTGCCAATCTCAACCCACGCTCGTCACATTCAAATTCACCGAGCTTTATTGGCAAGATGAACGCGGCCACTGTTGCTTGCTTGCCATCATGCTGGGAGACCAAATACAATGCTGATCTTTCACAGGGACGTGTCTCCCCCGATGTTCCAGTTCAAGTTCACTGTAGTGTCACAAACGTGTGCATGGAAAAACATCAGCTTGTCTTCTGTTAGTTCATCTTTACTTTTGAGCTTGTGCACATTTCTACCCTTGATCAGAATGCGTTACATATAAACCTCCATATATCACTTTATACCTCTTACAAGCCTGCCAATATGCTGCAGTTACACAACGCAGGACGCCTTGTCATTCCAAGCATTTGAAAGAAAATAGCTCGGGGGCAGATCTTACTCTAAAAGGACCCCCTCCCTCTAAAACAAGCTTTGTCTTTGTCAGAACAGTCAGACGCTGGCTCATTATTGAGAGAAAATTCCACGTGCAGAACCGCTGTTACACCGTCAGTCTGTGATGGCTTATTTTGTGAGCGAGTGTTATTATTTTCTTCTCCAGTGTACCCACCGCCTCATCAACCCACCTATCTCGTCTATTTCTACTTCAGTTAGTCATTTTCTACATTTCCTCGAATGCCTTTTGACAGCCTTCAGAGAACAGGCAGGAACGTGTTGCGTTTGCGCTGTGGGTTAAACATGTGGGTGGAGAGAGAGAGCAGCAGCAAATAGCGATAGTGATTGCAAAGTAAGTGCAGGGGAATGATTTTTTTCCAGTCAAGAAAAAACCTGAATTATGCCTCATACACAAAGTATGCTTTTCCCTGCATTGCATTCTGGTCTAATGAGTCATGTGGTGGTGTAGAAATTGTTTCCTTGTCCTCTGATAGATTTTTTTCCTGATTGACAGTTGAATGCAGGTGCAAAATGTTTGGCCAAAGAAGAATTTATTGCTGTGCCACATATATGACCTTAACTTTGTGTGTTTAAACTTTCATGATGATGAACTCTTGGAGGTTTCTCAACACAATGTCATACTTTCTACGGCCGGCCAGTTTTTGCAGAAATGATTAAATTAAAAAAACAAACAACAACATAACAACAGCTGGAAAACTAAGTACCCATTTCTTATGCACAAACTCCAACCTGCTGCAACTTCCTGCATTAAAGCCATTTTCTTTGTTTAGTTCCCTGCAATTCAGATACTCCTCTTGTGTTTTCCCTTGATATTTCCTGGGTTTTTTTGCATCCATTTATTTGTGCGTTTGAGAACACACAGCATACTCTCTCTCTCTCTCTCACACACACACACACACACACACTCTCTCTCTCTCTCAAAACACAAGCTGAGTTCTCATTGCTCCGACACACACTAGCTGTCTCTAGCTGTGCTTCCTCTTACTTGTTGGCATCACCATCTACGGTGCAGATATTTTAAAGGAATTACACTTTTTCAGTGCTTTTAAATTCTTGTTAATACATTTTAAAAAATTTTTGACTATTTATTTGATGTGAAATGTTAATTTCCATGTTCTTGTGAAATATACTCATCATAAACCTCATGGGTCTCAAGACCCATCTTACTTTATCTTTATCTTACGGTTGACCTAGTAGGTAGAAAATAGTAACTAAAGCACAGTACACAGTACAGTGTTCAGAGTTGAAATGTGAAGAAAAGACAGTTATACTCAAGCACAAAACAAGACAGCAGTCATTTCAGTCACATAAAACTGTTAGTCTTCTAGACCCTTGTGTGCTTTCATTGGCTCGCTGTGTAATATTGGGCCCATGCCAGGCAAATTGATCAAGTTGTGAGAGAAATATTTTTTCTATGTTTTGTAAGGATCACATCCAATGTAAGTTTCAGTTTTCTGACGATACCTGGTGCTTGCAAGTTCATCAAATCATTTTACAATGTATACAGTCAAATTCCTCTATTTTGCAATTCATGCAGTATATAGATTTATCACTTCCTGCCCTTTGTGTGAATTTTACATAATTGCAAGCAAACCATTCAGCATCATGTGATTACACCTGTAACCAGACCAAATCGCTGCTCATATGCAGGATGTTGAAATCTGCTCAACTTCCTTCTGCTGACAAGTTGCAGAGATCTCATCTCTGTGACTGTGGTGTTTGTTGCTCGTCTCTACGTGATCATTTAAAAAGAATCAATGCAGTTTGTCTGCATGTGGTTGCTTCTGTTTTAGTTAGTCCTCATAGAAAGGTTATACCAAATATGTTCAATTGGTATAATAAAGGTTAGATATTGGATTTGTGTGTTATATTGATGTGTGTGTGTGTGTGTGTGTGTGTGTGTGTGTGTGTGTGTTACCTTTTCACACATTTCAGGTTGTATTAATCTGCAGCAACAAGGCACTGTGATCATATAAATATTTTCCTGGTTGTGGTTATTGTCCTGATCTTGATCTGACGCAATGACAAGCCTGAGCACACTGCCACTGTGTGTGTGTGTGTGCGTGTGTGTGTGTGTGTCTCAGATAGGCTAATATGCACCACAGCCTCTGGAACAGGCTGTCCTTGTCCTACGGTGTCTTCGTCTTCTTCGTTTTCTCCTCTCCTCAGACCTTACTCCCAATTTCCATTCCTCCACATATTTGTCTATTATAGAGGATAATTTAGGACGTTTTTGTCTTTGAAATGAAAAGCATTTATGTACTTCTTTGTCCCTCACCTATTTTTCTCTGTTTCACTTAAAGCCTCTCTTTCTCTGTCTCTCTCTCTGTCCCCATGCCAGTTGGCAGTGTATCTGCCCTCAGGTGTTTATTGACCAGCCCCCTCTCTTCCTTTGTATCTACCCATCCATTCATCCCTCCATCCGTTCATCCCTCCATCCGGCCTGTCTTTGCCAGTACTCCCTGGTGGCTGTGCTTTGGCAGGGCTGTGGAACGAGACTGTGCCGTGTTGTTTCTGACACCTGGCCCGGCTCAGACTGCCTCAGCCCAGCTCACTTTCACTATATTGTAAACCCATCGGCTGACTGGCATCTTGCATTCATCACACCATCCACGGCCTCTCAGCCAGAACATGGAGTTGGTCAGATGCTGTTGTGTTGCAGAAGTTAATCAACAACATTGTACTTGGGCTGTATTTTTATGTATTTCTGTAACTTACAAGCTTATTTTTCAACCTAAAACTGTATGCCAAAATCATTCATCAATTCATTAAAATTAAAGATAAAATCTGTCACTTGGAGATCCATAAATCACAGAACTTGTTAGAGTACATTTATTTTGTCCCTGGATAGTAAAATGCAATGCAAAATGGCTGATGGTTCTTCCTTTCAAACAAAATAGAGCTAATCATTATTTTTTTAAAAAAATAATAAAATAAATAAAAATAATTTAAAAAATTAAAATTTTACTTTTCTTCTGCTCTAAATGCTTTTAATAAATTCACATTGTTTATCAAAAATAATGTTTATTTCTACTGCAACACTGATTCAATAACAATTCTGTGACTGATTCTTTCAATCCAAGTTACTGTCACCTTTTCAGAAAACAGTCAATAAAAGCAGCTTCATAAACCAGCCATGTTCAGGTGTCTGCTGATCTGTCTGGTGTGATTCATGGTCCAGCATCAGACCTGTCAGGTTGATTTTTATCTTGGACAGGCCATCTGAATAGATCTGTGACCTGATGACAACCTTTTTTTGTAGCTCTCAGGAGTTGCTGAGATATAACTGATCGAAGGAAAGTTGACTCAGCATAGATTATGCCGTATATGTAAGTTAATTAAAGGAAAAGTGTGTAATGAATACCCAAAGATTTAATATTTGTCCTCGGAATCAAATAATTTACGCCAAAGGTTAGTGGTCAGCGGTAAATATTCCCCTTTTTTCTGTGTTGAAAGATTGCACAAGTTGCAGTTCATGCAAAAAAAAGTCAGTTCATCCTGGAAATCTCTCAGATTGGGCAATTTGCTGATTATGCTGAATTGTTAGCAGATTGTGATGTTTTTTGACAGATAAGAGAACCTTTCCCAATTCCAAAACCTGACAAAGCAAAGCATGGTTAGCTCTTATAGTGCTGGGTAGAAAAATTATGATACCAGTACTAATTCCAGTACCCTTATTAGTGTGATATCGATACCAATTCAGTACTTTTACTAGTACTTTTTTCCTACTTTATTTGATATCCATCAATTCAACACATTATCATCCCAACCCATCAAATATTGCCACTTTGTCAGCGGACCTACACGTCAAAATATGACTTTAGAGGTACCCCCCTGTCTGGTTTTAGGGAAAGTGTTTCAATTGTCACTTGTTATATGTGTTGTTTCTATTCAAAATACACTCAGTTTTCACAGAAAGTGTTAAGTTTCTTGTTGTCACATGCATACTGTCTTTTTGAAAATAAATTTAGGACACTACTACAACTTTTAAACACTTTGCTTTTTTGTTTACTTTATTAGGTTTAGGCAACAAATGTCTGTGGTTAGGTTTAGAAAAAGCATCATGGTTTGTCCTAAAATAAGTACAATTGTTTGTCTGATCCATCCACCACCCATCCCACCCTCCCTATATGGACTTTCTTGCTCTTCACATTACAGTAGTTGCTGGTGGCATTACAAACTGCCACCGCCTGGTGCGAACCATACTGCTGCAAAGAGTGCCTCTGTAAGTTAGTGTCTGACACTGATGTCCACTGATAAAGCGGTGGTATATTACAAGTTGGTTTGTTGCCCGCTGTGCCAACAACTTCTGTGGCCCCGTGTGTATCATGCTGCTGCGAAAGGTGCCTCTCTGTCTTGGTGTCTGACAGTAAAAACACTGACTAAATAACGCTATTCAATGCATTGGGGATGAGAAGGGGCTGAGCATTCAGTTGCTTTAAGTGCCACTAGTCGCTATAGGCATATAGTGTAGCCATACTTTTGACTGTTTTTGTGGCATTATGGCATGCTGAATTGCCAACTTATCAAATCCACTGCACTTGGCTTCACCACAGCACAGTTGTAGCTACTGTGGTAGTGGGCAAATCACGTTGCATTAAATCAAAAAATGCTCGTATTTTTGTCTAGAGTTTGGTACAAACAGTATGGAATGCAGGCATCGTTGGATTGGAAAAGGTTTCGATACTACTTGGATTCTTTTAGTTGATAAGGTATCAGTGCCGATACCCAACACTATGCAGGCTCCCACCTTGTGTCTTATTTTATTTCCAGTTTTAATTTAGCAGCAAAGGTAGAAGAAATAGAAAGCAAATAAGGGGATTTAGTCAAATCAAGCAGGTAAACATACAGTTTGCTTTAAAAGAAAAAACAATCTGCAGAATACCCAGCAGTAAGAAATATTGTAAAAAGTCACTCTCTGTCATATCTGTTCCTCTCTCTCGCCATCACTTTCCTCTTCATGGTCGGCATATACGCACTATACATGCACATCTTTCCCAATACACTGAGGAGCTCAGGCACAACCACCCACACACACACACTCTCACACACACTTTCACACACACATGCTTACGTTGACACATGTATCATGTGATAAGACTGTGTCTGTCCTTGGAACAGAGTTGTGTGTCTGGTGATAGCCAGTTTATGAAGTCATGAAGAGACTTGCTGCAACTGACAGGCCGGCTGATGGTTTGTGTGTGTGTGTGTGTGTGTGTGTGTGTGTGTGTGTGTGTGTGTTTGTGCGCACGAGCCTTTGCATGATGGTGTATACAGCCCTGTCAGTCATTGCATTGCCCTCATCACCTCTTTGCTGTCTTTCTCTCTTCTTCTCCAGCATCTCGAGTGCCAGAAACATGCATTAGTGAGAAGAGAGGGATACAGAGAGAGAAAGCAAAACGGATAGAGGGAGGAAAAATAAAAATAAAAAGTGGCTGTGGTAATGCGTGACAGCAAAGTCACAAAGAAAAAAGAGAAGCGAGCGACTGATGTTAGCAGAAGAAAAAGGGCAGCTGGGAGGAATGAGGGAGGATAAATTAAAACAGAGAGAAAGGGAATAATATAGAAAAATAGAAAGATGGGAGAAAACGAGACAAAGCGAGCAAGAGAGGGGGAGTGGGGGGAGGAAGAGGATGAATAGGGTAATAATGGCTCAGTGTGAGAGCTGTTGTAGAAAAAGAGAGAACGGCTGAGTGAAGAAGAGAACAAAATGAGGCTGAGGGCACTCAGACAGATAGAATTAGACACACCGCAGAGGTTCAGTGTGTGTGCGTGCGAGTGTGTGTGTGAGTGAGAGAGAGAGACACACAGGGAGAGTGTGTGCTTATGTTTTTATGTGTCCGTGTGTGCAGGCAGCTGTATTCTGCGGATGGTTACTAGGTTTGCCACGTGTGCCTGTGTTGTCTATGTGTGTGTGAGGGGTAAGAAGGAGCATTTTTATAGTTTTTACGAGTTTTAGGAAATAGACAAATGTAATAGCACTCACTGGATAGCTGACTGTGACAGGTGGAGAGCTTTGGAAAGAAATTCTTAGAGGTTTTCCGCTTTTTGTGTGTTTGTTCGCTCATTATGTTTGCTTCTGAGGAGGAGAGAGATGGAGGAAGAGTGAGTGAGGCCGAGCTAAATGAGAGTGTGATGGTGCTAAAAAGACCAAAGGATGATTGGAGCTCTAATGCTGCCTCCATCCTTCTACCTCTGCTGCTCACTCGCACATTTGTCTTCTCTCCGTCTCATAGAGTTGTCACTGATGGAGCTCCTTGCTCGTTAGAAAGATGTTTTAATGCAGCAAAGGCTTAATGTGCTGTAAAGGTGTATCATATGCTGTGTTCATTGTGTACTTATTATCGCACTGTATGCGGCGTGATCATATATCCTTTTCTCTCTCCTTCTGTCTCTCGTCTCTCTCTCTTTCCATCCCAGGCGGAGATTGTCAAGCGTCTCAGTGCCATCTGCGCTCAGATCATCCCTTTCCTCTCTCAAGAGGTAAGTGTCACCACTGCCAGGCACACTTACAGATAAACACAAAATATGCACACACATAATCAGGAGACAATTGTTCGCACCCCAGGCCTGTATTTTATTTTCTTTGCATTCAGATAATTATTAGATAAGAATAATAATGGATAAAATTGCATGCTGTGCAAAGTATAGATTCAGAATTTCTTCCTATATTGACAAAAAACATTGACTTTAATTTGTGTATGTAAGTTGAATAAAGTAAACGAAAACAGAGATATTGCCATTTATTGCAACAGAGTGCTGCAACAAATATTGCAGGTTAAGTTGATTCAACGTTATGATCCATTTGATGCTTTAGACTGGCATTTCCTCCATTTCACAAGCTTCCTCAATAAATCATTCTCTGTGAATGAAACGCAAATCAATCAATAAATCTACTGATATCTCATCAAACAGCACTTAATTAGCTATATCGTCATTTAAGCTGTAGTTGTCAACTTTTATAAAAAAAAGTTTGTCATATTTGCTGAAACTGTCACTTTGGTCACAGAGCATTTAATAAGACAGATAATCTGTGGGAAACAAAACATGTCCCTCTGCCTTCCCTAAGTGCTTTTAATGGCATTACCCTATGTAAACAAAAACAACCAATCAGAGCTGAGGAGTCTCTAACGCAGCTGTTGTCAGTCATGACATGTCAGTCACTTTTTGTGAATGGTGGTCAAACTGTCAAAATTAGCAGCGTTGACCAGAATGGAACCATGATTCTGTTACCTTATTGCCTGTTTTGCACCTACAATGTTTTATAGAAACATATTTTAGTGCACCGTCTAGATGTAAGATGAAGAATGTGAGCCGGCTGCCATGTTTTGAAACACTCAGGCCCAAAACTCTGCCCACCATTTGACAAACGTTCTCATTTTACAGCTAATCGATACCAAAATACGGTTCTGCCAACATTGAGGAGAGAAATAGGCAATGCAGTAACAGAATCTTGATTTATATTTGATCACCGGTGCCCAGATTGGCTGCAGTTCACAAGCAGGAATTAACGCTTTAGACACTCCTGGGCTCTGATTGGTTGTTTTCAGTGCGCAGTCATAGATCCTAGCAAATGCCATTAGTGGTAGTAGAAAACGAGGAAGTACATGATTTTTTTCATAGATTATCTGTCTCGTGCTTCTTTCACAATAGTGACAGTTTCAACAAATATGACAGTTATTTTCTTAAAAGTTACCAACAAGTTAAAAAAAATAATAAACATATATTAAACAAATGTCCACAAGTATCTGTGTCACTGGAAACAATACAGAACTACTTACAATGGCATTACAGCCAACTTTAAATGATTTCATTAAGAAGGCTCTCTGGCCTTAAGAGTAATATTAAATTGTATTGTTTGCAGAACATTTAGATCCCATTATCTTTAAATTAAATACAGCTACATGTTGCGTTGTGCCTTTTTATCATTCAACAACATTATCACTGTTTCTGTGTGTGCTTTGCCTCCATTCATTGCTTTGTATAGCTTTATTTTTAATAAAGATTTTTTGTCTGTTTAATACCACTTGAGTAAAAGGAGCATGGATACTGAAGTTAAATATAATGTTGTATTGTTGCTCTGACTGTCTGTACGCTGGCTATAAGTGTTAGAGTGTGTAGATCGGAGTACAAACCTGCAGACACAAATCTTTTTGTCTGAGAGTGTGAGTGTGCACTGATGAGTATGCTCCCTGGAGACAGGAAGGTCACAGCTCTGTCAGTTTGATCAATATTGACACTGTGTGTCTGCTGTGTGCGTTTGTGCGTGTGTGAGATAGTGTATGTGAGTGAGTGTATGTGTGTGCAAGCACTGTTGCACACATGCATATTTGCCTTTGTATGACTGATTACACTGGGATTTTGTGTCAACAGAACTGAGATTTTAGTTAGTGTGGCTTTGAGCACATGTGTGTTTAAGTGTGTGTGTGTGTGTATGTGCGTGTGTACAGTATGTGTGTTTCTGTGTGTGACTTTTCTGTCAGTGTTTGAGTTGTGTGACTGCATGATTGCCCAATCCAGACCTTTATATTTATACACAGTACAATAGGGGTGTAACGATCCATCGATCCATTAAATGAGCATCGATCACGTAACATCGGTGCAAAGTGTAAACATTGATCCATATCCACACCCTATAAGATTGTGCTTATTTTGTCATTTACCCCTGATTTTGTGTTCATTTCTTTTTCTTTTTGGTTTTAGTCAAAAATAATAATAAATAAAACCAGTTAAACACAAAAAAGATGGAAGATTTGTGGCTGTAGAAAAAGAAAAACATGTCGATCTTATTGATTAATTAGCCTACGGATGAATAATTAATAGCCCAATTTAATCATAAACGAAATACATATGAGATAGATAAGATTTGAAGTGTTTAACGTTGCAGTGCTGTTGTTAATTATGATTGACTTTCTGTCTATTTAATGTAAAATGACTTTATTAGGAGCATTAAATTCTCCTGCTGGACAGAATTCAGACGCAGAAGCAGCAGATGCGGTCAATGTAACGTTTTAGTAAAGTTAAACACGATCACAAGTCTGTTTTAATTTGAAAATTGACCGGATGCAGTGTTGTTGACTTCCTGCCTGGTACGATCTGCTCTTGTGCGGCTTGATGCCGTTTCTGTACGTATCCGGAAAAAATAGTCTAGGCGCGTATTTCACGAAGCGGCAAGCTGCTGCTTGACGATGGCGAGCAGCCGAGAGAAAGATGATGAGGAAAACGGTGTTTACTCGGGAATAAATCATCAGTGTGGAAATGTCTTGATTTCGGAGAAATTGCGAGTCAACAGACATCACACGTCATCTGTAAACAAAAACGGTATGCAGGAAACAACATGTACCTGCCGGGCCACTTCACTGACTTCTTGCTAACTTTACGTTAGCTACTCTGTTTCAACAATGTTGATTGAAAAACAGTATATAGACTGAAAATCATATGTTCTGTCGGGAGATGGAGAGACTTAGACCAGCAGTGAGTAAGTCAAGGCATTAATAATAGTAAATTGGTTAACTTGTGAGTGGAGGAAAAGTTCGCTAGCCGCTAAGCTAATTGCATTGTAAAATGACATAGGCTTCTGCTAATGACGTTAGCGTGCTGTTTATATGGGGGAGTGTGATCTATAAAAGACAGTTGTTTTGTTTATGATCCTTGACAGTTATTATTGAGTTTTATACTTTAGTGAAAAGATGTTGTTGTTAATCGACGTTTTGAGGATGCTGGGAGAAGTTTGTCTTCAAGTCAGATAGCCCTGACGTTTTAGGAAAAAAGATCATGGTTTGAATTAAAATTAAAACATTTTAATCCAGAAAGTGTTAAAACAGAATGAACCCGTTTTATTGTTTTAAATTATGCATATGTTGTTTTTATCTTTTATGGCCAAAAGCAAAGACAGGGGTGGCAGCCCGCTCTGTAACTGACTGGGATAATGAGCAGATAATATAGGCTCATATCTTTTGCAGACCCCTAAATCGAATCGAAATTGATATTGGCAAATATGGTATTGTTGTCCAAAGTATTAACATAATATCATGTCATGATGAAACCAGTGATTTACACCCCTACTGTACAAGCAGAGTTTGGCTGTTTTAGCACCTTTTCTCAAGTTTGGGTCTTTAATGGTTTTACTGTGTGATTACTGACTGCTCATGTAATATACATTATCTCTATAGACTGTATTTATAAATATCTACAATGGTATTTTTATCCTTACTCTTTTATATGGCATTGTATGTGTGCATTTATATACTATTTGTGTGTGTGTGTGTGTGTGTGTGTGTGTGTGTGTGTGTGTATGTGTGTATTTGTAGCACCAACAACAGGTGGTCCAAGCAGTGGAGAGGGCCAAGCAGGTCACCATGGCTGAACTCAACGCCATAATCGGGGTGAGTCATCTCCATTCATCTTGACAACACACACACACACACACACACACTTGCACATATACACACAACAACTGAAGATGTTGCCACCAGTCTGACTGATGAATGAATGTCTGTTGATTAAATTATTTCATCACACTGCAAAAAGAAACTATTTATTTCAGATTAAAAAAAGTGATTGTCTGGGCTGCCAAAGATTTTCAAGTTGACTGAATTAAAAAAATTAAATTACAAAAACAAAATCTCAATATTTTAATTCAGTCAACTTAATATTTTAAGGCAGCCACTAATATCTTAAAATGAGAACAGTTTATTTTTTACAGTGCATTGGCTTATAAAAATGGAAAATGTGATCGTCAGATTGGTGATGCATTATTGTAAACTTTGCTCAAGGTGTTGAATTAACAGGGCTAGTTGACAATTTCAAAGTTGTCTGTTTTTATGAAACTTGGCCTTTTAGTGTATTATTTTTAATGCAGCCATGTCTTAAGCATATTACATTGTATATTGGCATATTGAACCTGATTGCAGGGTGTGTCTCTGTTTTGTATTGCTCAATGAATTAGTTGTAGCAGCAGTAACTGCAATGTTGCATCCTGTTTTATTCAACACTGCTGCCAATTTAATATTAAGATGTAATGAATTTCTGCTCCTACTAACAGAGCTTGGCAGCAGCAATTTTAAAGCTCCCAGATGACGGAAGTTTACACGATAAACTATTAGTATGAAAAAATATATTATTGTTTTGGAGCAACCAGTCTAACTTGCCAAATAACACGGGTAAACATGGAAGCTTTTGCTCAGTGTCTTACGCAAGGGCTCTCTTCTAAAAAAAAAAATGTCGAAGAAGAGATAGAAATTGCCGATTATTGTCAGATCAGTTAGCTCTATTATAAGTTATTCTTGTTTACTGTCAACTTTTTTTTACAGAAAGGGTGTGGTGTGTTAGAACTCAGTGTTAAGGTTTCTCTCTAAACAACAAACATGTCATAGTAAATTGAATTTTTGGTCCTTTTGCAAAACTCTTAACAAAATACATACCTTAACTACACCAACAGCATTTGGCAGGCTTAAAAAAACCCTGCACTTAATCTAACAGCGCATAATCACCTGACCAAGGCCAACATATTATTATACACATGCTTTTCTGCACATGTATGTCTTTACACGCACACACACACACACACACACACACACAGTGATGCTCCTGAGTGCCCTCACAGACGGGGCTTTCCAGAGCTTGTCAGAGCACTGATCACATTACTGTCTACTTAAAGCCCTTTGTTCCTCCCAGCACTACAAACACTGCCGTCTCTGAGGTGTGTGCCTGTGTGAGTGTATGTGTGTCGAACACACCGGCTTGACAAAACAACACACGGCAACACATCATAATGCTCCCCTCAGGATAATAGCCTTTCTTTATCTGTGGCTGCTCTTTTGCTCTCTTTACTCTCTCCATCCTCCATCATCCTCTTTTTCTGCTTTGTCTGTCTGTTCATTTTCTTTCTGGGGTTTCTCAACTCCCTTTTTATAATCTTTTATCATTCTCTTCCTCCTACTATGGCCTTGTCCTCATTTCTCCTCTCCAATTGTCTTTGGTTATGTCTTATCTTTTGCTCTCTCTCCACTGCACACTTTCCCTCCCTCTTCCTGTGCTCATTTACCCTCTCCCTCTATCTTCTCCCTCCTGTTCGTCTAATTCTCCTTCACTTTTCACTGCCTGCACCATGATTTCCCTCTGTTCCTCCCCATCATTTACTCTCCCACTCAAACATTTTCTTCCCTCTCTTTTTCCCCCCCCCCCCCTGTGTTTTCCCTCGGCCTCTTTCTCAATCCTCCTCCTCCTGCCTTTCCTTCATTACAAATCCCATTCATCCCCTCACTCTTTTCACTGTCTCTCCTTCTTTCTTTCACTCTCCATCTCCTCCTTCCTTCACTTTTTGTGTGTATCCTGAGCATTTAATTTCCTTCTCCCCATCTTTCCTCTACCTCTCTCTCGTCCTTGGTGTCCATCTTTCCCACCTCTTAATCCACTAATCTCTTTAACATCCTATCTTTCCTCATCTTATTTTCCTCTCTCGCTGCTGAGCTCTCCATGTGGATTTCATTTCATTCACCTTCTCCTTTTCTCCTATCCTCCCCTTTTACAAGCACACTTCCTCTAACTTTACATTCCCTTTTATTTTTTGCGCTTTCTGATGCTTATTTTCTTCCTATTTCTTCTTTATCCTTGTTTTTTCTAACCAACCACCACCTTGTATGACACCATCCCTCCCGACCCCTCCCTCCCCGCTCCCTCCTTTCCCTGTGGCCACAGCAGCAGCAGCTCCAGCACCTGTCTCATCATGCCCCTGGCATTCCTCTGACGCCACACCCATCGGGCCTTTCCCTAGGGGCGGGGGGCTCAGGGCTTCTTGCGCTGACTGGAGCGCTAGGGGTCTCGGCCCATCTTGCCTCCAAAGATGAGCGCAATCACCTTGATCCCGAACATCTCAGAGGTAAAAAACCATAGACTGTTTTATTTGCGATTTTGTCTTGAAAGCTGTTGTCTTTAAGAGCCAAATTCAGCAGAAGCAGCAGGGAGTTGGACTCTGATATTTAAACACTCCAGCTGACTAATCAAATTAGATTCATGACAACAAATAATGCACTCATAAAATTAATTATTTGTTGTTCCTTGTTTCTGTGAATATAAACTATATCATCGTACCTAATCGTTCCACTTACAGTCAGTTGAAGTCTGCTTTCAGAAAAAGACAGTCAATTCAATTCCGTTCATTTTTAATTCAATTTATTTGTTACATTAAGTCATAAAGTATGATTTCAATAAAATGTTGTAGTCAAGTCATGGTTTGAAGACCCAGAGCCGCATCTTACACACTCATCGCAACTGTTGTTAGTTTCAGACAAATGCAGTAGTTCTAACGGCCGGTGCCCACTTTGTGTAAGTAGCAAATGTACTTGCGCCAATAGATATGTTTGTCTTAAAATGAGGTGTGGTCGGGTGCACTGTTGGTGTATTGCTATTTTGAGGCAGTAGAAGGCGATTGATCTACAAAAACCTGGTCTAAAGTCAGAATTGTGGACTATTTTACTGTTATTCATAAGAACCAAGTCAAGTCCATTTTTATTTATATAGTGCCAAATCATAACTAAAGTTGTCTCAGGACACTTTCTATATACAGCAGATCTAGACCATTACTTAATTTACAGAGACCCAACAATTCAAATTCCCACCAAATCATGTATTATTTCTTGCTACTCCAGTTTGCCCAGTCTGTAATGTAGATAGCAGTGCGTGAGGTGCAGGCACACCTGGCTTTTAAAGTGAATGGGAGATGACACTTTGATTGTTTGAACTCATGTTACACCCAAAACACCTCTATGATTAATTATGGGACTTAATACAACCCCTTTGCTCTTTGTGCATTACTTTGCGTCCAAATTCTATTACATTAAGCAATGTGCTTTAGACCATGCGCTATACATTGTTCAAAAAGGGCCTCAAAAGTTACTTTAATTGATATCAGAGAAAGACTGTGGCATTTAAAGTAGCTTTTGCACAGGGCAGTTCAGGTTTTGTAAGTTAATGCAGAAGTTTTTGTAATGTATAATGTAGTAATGTATATCATATTTGGAATGAAAATCGGTGTACTTGCAGTTATTTCAGGTCAGTGTGCACAAAATGTTTCATCATTAAAAATCAATCACACTATTGAACATGTTGAGAAGATGTTTAGCAAGTTCAATACAAGTGAGCTGCAGTAGCAGAGTCTGGGAAATCATCCAGAATGAAACTGTCAGATCCACACATGCAAGAATAATCTTATTCCGAAAGAAAAAAGTTTGTATGACTGTGTGTACATTCATGTGTTTCAAGTGGCACAGATCTGCAGCGAGAGAAACTTTGACAACAGCTACAGAATAAAACTTAAGAATTTTTCAGATCAGATAAAATACTATACACCATATATGACTGGCAGCTTTGTGTAATTTGTACAGAAAGTCACCTTTTGGACTGAATTTGAACTCCCTCATTTAGATTGCCATCATAATATGGACAGACGTATTCAAGGCACTTGTGTAAATTCAGGAGAAACGCTTTCTCCCAATGAACTTTCATTCACCCCGATAGAATATCTTATCTTTGCGCTCTGTTTCAGGCACCGAGCCAAGAGAGACTTTCTCATGAATAAACTGAGAGCTAGAAAGAGATAAAAAAAAGAAGGAAGGAGTAAGAGTAGAAAGGGAGAGAGATAGAGAGATCAATGTGTTCATATTGGCGTGCTAAGCATCTGTGTGAGAGCTTATGCATGTCTGCAGCTGTGTGTGTTTCTGTTCTTACATACGAGAGGAAGAATGAGTGAAAAGATAGTGAGCGTTGAAAGAGGCAGCAGGGGAAGACAGCAAGCTTTGTCTGGTTGGAGAACAGAGAGAGGGGAAGATAGAGAGGCTGGAATCGGGCACAATAGCGGGTCTGTATCTTTATTAGAGAGGAGCAGTCGTAGTTCAGCCTAACCTTGGCCGACTGGGGGGACTGTTGTTATTATTATCAGGACTGACGTCAAACTTTCTCTCTTTTCCCCTTTTTACTTATCTCCCTCATTCTCTCTTTTCTCTCTACTCTGTTCTTTTTCCTTACCTTTCTCCACCCCATCCCAGAGGGAGCACCCAGCAGGGTGAGTAGTTGTGTATGTGTGTACAGTAAGTGTCTTGTCAGTGAGTGTGTGTACACCCACATTGCAGTGTGTCTGTGTCTGTGTGTGTGTGTTGTGCGTATGCATGTGCGTGCATGTGACAGTGATAAACTGAGGGAAATGGAGACACACTGCAAAGTGGCCTCTAAAAAAAGGCTGCGTAGTGCTGGAGCCCAGCCAGGAGCGGCACAATAGCTGCTCAGCGCTATCAACCTTGAGCTCCTCAAGGTTCTCTACATCACACCAGCATCTGAGCTCACAGCATTTTGCTGTTATCTGCAAGCGAGTACAAAGTGAGTGAACGGATGAACAAGCAACTGTTTGTTTATCAGCACCACAAATGTTCTGGTAATCTACAAGAATTACAGAACAAGTGAGAGGATTAAAAGCAAGTTAATGGCAACTGCTGCCCAAAAAACACGCCAGTCAGTGTCTGTAGAAATGAGCTCTTCCTTAAAAATCTGTACTTGAGTGTGCCATGCATCCATAGGCCCGTTAATGTCTGATGTAAAAAAACCACCAAATATCACACCACTGAGATCCATTTGAAATGATGTTTCCCAACAGAACCTGCTCTGTTGTATCGTTAGTTAATATTTGGTATAGACCTGCACAACCGCCAGTGCTGCAGGAGAGGGGGGAACGAAAGCAATTCAAATGAATCCTTTGTGTGCATTCTGTTAACTAGTGAAACCACTGTACCGCAAAACTGAACTCTTGTTCCTATGAATGAAAGAACAGCCTCAACAGGCCATGGCTGTTTTGTTTTAGCACTGTCACTTTAGAGACTGATTAATTTCCCCTGACCTATAGAAAATATGCTTCACACGCTACTAATGCACAGTGTCTTTCCATATTTTTTTTCCAAATGAAACCTGATTCTGTGCATTTGCACAGAAAACAAGGAAGCAGAAGTGATAGCCCATTTTTTCTTTTGCTGTCTTTTTACTAGTTTTGCATAGCCAGACCTTTAACCTGTGCTGAAAGGTCTTGAGATGTATATTTTCTTTAAAGGTCTAGTGTGCAAGATTTAGTGGTATCTAGCTGTGAAATTACAGATTGCTACTGACTATAATGTCTCCCATGTGCCAAGCATGTAAGAGAACTGCAGTGGCTAAAGCGAAAATGTGAATGGCCCTATCTAGAGCCAGTATTTGGTTTGTCTGTTGTTTGGACTTCGTGGAAGACAGCCTGCTCCATATCTATATATAAATAGCTCACTCTAAGGAAATGAAAACACAGTTTTTATTTTTAGGTGATCATAAACTAATAAAAACATAACTGATGATTTTTCTTTATTGTTTTTTCCAGTAGATGTCCATAAATTCTACACACTGGACCTTTAGACCACAGACCTAAAAATAATGGATGGTGACATTATTCACTGGTTTGTAGACTTCAGCATTCGGCTGTCGCCATCCTTGTTTTTTGGAACCAGAGGTGACCGTATTTGGGAAACAGGATGAAACTGTGGAGGAGTGAGGGTTTGATCTAACTCATACACTGGCAACACCTCGCAGACAGCCTGACATATTAAACTGGCACTGCCTTTAAATATGCATAACTTTAAGCCTTAATAAAATGTTAACAAGTAAATTCTATATTTTTTTTAGAAATCACTTCTTGTATAGTTTTCATGAATTCTGAAATTAGCTATAAAGACCACAACATGTTTATTTCTGCTGTAAACTTCAGTTTTTGGCACTTCTTACATTGGCTTTATTTTTTAGCCCAGGAAGCTACCACTTGCTTCAAACCAATCACATTCATCTTGGGTGGCACTAAGCCCAGGATGCAGCGATGTTGCCCTTGCAAAATAGTGTCAGGAGGAAACTTATTTTGGTAGAGAGGCAAATGACTAAATCCTAGCAAAAGACATTGCTACATAAAACATTAAAAGACATTTTAACATGTGGGTTTCTAGCTCAGTTCTTATTGTTTTACGCACAGTGCCAAAACAATGTATGGAGACATATCTATCTCTGAAAGACTACAACAAGGATTCTGAAAACAGTGACATGCAGGAAGCATGTCACTGTCTGAGACTGGTGGCAGGCTTTATATCCAGAGTCTACTTTCTGTCAGCCAGACTATCTTTCCTCTAACATGATTGTGTGTTCCCATCATACTGATTTATACATAAATGCAACTATTTAGAGGCGAGAACACACAAGAGGTCTTTTCACAGAATAGATTGCTTTAGTCAGTGTTCAATAATACAGAACGGGCTGTTTGAAGTTCAGATTCAGCAATCCATTAATTAGGTGTGAAGATGAGATGTAGCCAATCAGTGACTCAGGTTGCCTTAATTGACGGGTTCAAAGAAAAAAAAAATACATCTATCTTCAGAAAAATCAAATGAATGCAACATGCAGAACATGAAATGTACAGTGTTCATCCTGCCTCACAGGCTTTGCACATATTTTATGTCACTGTAGTTCAAAGTACCCGTTAATCGCGTGGAGAATTAATGCAGTGCAAATGGGCTGATTGAAATTCAGTGGACGTCTATGGCTCGTCCTGTTCTCTGTGGCTGCAGTTTGCTGTGCTCTATGGAAACCGTGTGAACACTCGCTTACTGTACTGGCTGCAATGGACAGCTGGCCTTCATCAGTGTAACTGTTGATAACGGGGGGGCTTGGGGTGGGGGAAGGGGGGGGTAGAGGGAGATGGAGAGTGAAATTGGAAAAGGAAAGAGAGAGACAGAAAGGAGTAAAGTTGATAACGGGGGGGGGGCTTGGGGTGGGGAAAAGGGGGGGAGGGGGGAAGGAGATAGATGGAGAGAAAGGAGAGTCCAAGTAAAACATGGTGGAATTGTAAAGGAAAAAGGAAAGAGAGAGACAGAAAGGAGGAAAAAAAGGAAGGAAATAGGGAGGAGAAAGGTTGTTAAAAAAAATAGCAGTAAGTCTTTGTTCTGGCTTTTTATTGCGAAATGAAAATGATTTAAGAGCGCTACTGACTTAACTTTCCCTCCCTCTCTCTCTATCCGCAATGAAACCCTTAGCATAATTTAATTGCTAAACACAATGCTGATTGTTAAGCACCAGGAAAATATCTCTCATATGAGTTGAGGTCTGTGCTGAACTTAGCCAAGCATTACACCGTTTGGAAAGGGAATGAGAGGAGGCCGGGGAGCGATGCATATCAATTGGCATTTGTCAGAGAGCCCCGCACCAGTAAAACATGTTGGAATTTTAAATGGAGGGGAAAAAAGGGACAGCGAGAGGAAGTCAGGGGAAGAGGGAAGAAGGCGGAGGAGGAGAAGAAGAAGAAGAAGAAAGAAAGAAGAGAGGGAAGTTTGTTGAGCTGCACTGAGGTCCATTGTGTGGTTTCTCCTCTCCTCTGTGCAGCACTCCTTCCTGTCAGCCCCGTGGGCTCCTTCCTGTGTGACTCATTGGCGTGTTAAACCCTCACTGTTCTTGTCCTCCCCACAGGGGGACAGAGAATGACAAGTGGCCCTCGCCGAACCTCTGGCCCCTGCCCCAACGCAAAAACAACACAATGCTTTGATCGGCTTTTCTGAGTGCTGAGCACCAGACTGGGCTGTATTGTAAATATTGTAAATTTGCCTGCACAGCTTTATTGCCCAATAATGAGAGTCATATTTTACATGAGGACTGGTGTGTCGAGGGGAGAGCACTAATTAGCTTTATTAGCTGTCTTGTGTGCCTCTATGGTTACGTCTTAACCTGTGCTTACGTCTGCTTTTCTTGCTGCGTGTGTGTGTGACATGATTGTGTGTGTGTTTTTATGGGGTTTTCTGTTAATGTTTGCGTTACTGTCCAGTGTGCTTTTCCTCTTTTCCCCCAAGCTGTTGTCTACAGAACGATTGCGTGTGTGTCTTCACATGATGACCTGCACATTGCTGAATGTGGGTGTGTTTTGTGTGTTTGTACAATGCTGCTTTTGTAAAAACACATGTTTTTTTTTAGCTGTTTTTTCATCTCTGTCACATGTCTCTCAATGTGTGTGGCAGAATCAGTAAGTGTTTTTGTGTTCATACTCATGTTTGTGTCCTTGTCTTTCTCCAGAGTAAGTCAGTGTCATCAACAGACAGTCAGCCCGCCGAGGAGCGCCAGGGCCCGTCAGGAGGTTACTCCTCCTCGCAGGGAGGAGCTGAGGCAAAGAGGAGGCGCTGTGATGACAAAGAGCCCCTTCCACCACACTCCTATGTATGTGTTTGTGTGTGTCCTTGTTCTTGTATGATGAGATAAATTGAGCATTAAATGATGACCACGGGGCTAACAGAGTAGATGCAGCAGCACAAGTACAAAATGACAAGAAAAATAAACATAGGAATGGGAATAGGAATTGGAAATAAGAAATATGCATGTGAACTTGAAGCGAATGATTGGTATAAACTGGTATCAGCGTGCTATTATGTGTATGCAGCAGGCTGCCTTCACATGAAATCAGGTAGACGGGGGACTGAAAGCACTTTTTGGATGGCATGGTAACAGTCTGACAGAATGGCAGGAGAATAAAATGAAACATGAAGATATGTTGTCATTGTGATGCCATGTTGTTTACAAAGAATAGACTTGAATAGGTAATATTAAACAAGGTTCAAACTGTCATAGAAAAGAAAACCTAGAAATGTAATGGAATTCCACAGTCTTGTTTTCCAGGCCTGGAAAAGTCATGGAATTAGTTAAATCCTCAGAAGTTTTGGAAAAGTCATGTTATTTTGTTGTGTGTAATGACATTTTCACAGTAATCTTCTTTGGATAACCTTCCATGTAATGTCACAAACTTGCAAAGTTATTTTCTGTAGCTGTGAACGTAAACTGACAATATCGATGCATCAGTGTGTGACATTTTGTTCACCGTCACATACGTTTCTATATTTTCTCCACACCTTCCATTTCTCCCTTCATCTATGCCAGTTAGCTGGAATTATGTTTGAATACAGTTTAAATCTAATATGTGAGAATAATGTTGCACATGGGGCAAAAAAAAAAAAGATTTAGGGTCGTAAATCCCAAAGTTTCTATACTGACGTCTCACAGCTACTTTTAAATTGTACGACATTTTTTAAATGGAGCAGTTGACGTGGGCAGACTTCAGTGTTTAGTTGTCACATAGAGTGCCAGTAAGCACGATAGTTTTGTTTTAACTGCTCTGAAAGTAGAGCGTGGTTATCCAAAGTTACAGAAAAGTCTTTTTCCAAGCAAGTTAACTATTGGGCTAACGTAACTGCCTTTCACTCCCCCACTCTCCAAACTCTAAGGCTCTATGTTTGCAGACCGCCTATAGTAATATAATTAACATTTAAATTAAAGTATACTCCAGCGTTCTGTTTGTGATATACATTGTGAATAGTCATGGAAATTTTTATTGTGGATCTGTAAAGGGTCACAGAAAAATTTTGAAATTTTCTCTGTGGAATTGTGTGGGAACCCTCATTAGATTAATTTTTTTTTTTTTTTCATAATTTAATGTAGTGTAGCAGAGACCAGTCATTTTTCAATACGGCACGTTTCCTCCTTGCATGAAGCAGCTACTTAACATCCAGCTGTAAATTCCATTGTTGTATACTGTCAGGTATTCTCTGCCGATCTCATCTCATTTCACCGTCCTGCTCTCGTCTACTAAAATGATATCTGGTTTGCAGTCTGCTGTCTCCCTAATTCCATGTGAATTCAGCATCATTTTTCACAAAATGTTTTTTAAAAAGCTTGATATACACACCAAAGACTCCACACAGTGCATGTGCATCTGTGTGGTTTTGTGTGTGTATGTGTGCAAGACATCGCCTATGACATTACAGGCCACCCAGGGGTTGGGGGGACCCGCGGCCAATTAGAGTGGTGTTTGGTTTGGATGGGTCTGATGGGGAAGAGCAGGGAGCCACAGGCGATGTAATGCCAGAAGAGAGACGGCCAAGGCAGATAGCTGTAATGAATTAGATGGCTGTGTGTGTTTGCAGTCTGGAGGATTGATTGACACTGGGAGTCTGTCTGTGCAAGACGGCCTCCAGCTAAATCGGTTTGGCACCAACAACAACAGTCCAAATCTTCCCATTAGTTCAGAGCGAGAACAAGCACAGATAGTTTCCACTTTCTGAATGTTTTTCCCTCTCTTTCTGTCTGTCGAGCCACATTACAGCCCCCATCTCTCTGTTTGCCTTTTTTTGCTCCTCTATATCTGTCTCTTTATCACCGTCTCTCAATTTCTCTCCTCACTCTGTCTTCTTCCTGTTTTCTTTTTATTCTCATTCCATTTATCCTTTCAAATTTTCTTCTTTTACTTTTTTCTCTCCTCTTTTTTTTCTCTCTGCTTCTGTGTTTTTGTTCTAGGAATAGGCTGTAGACATAGGCCTGTTTTGGCTCTGTATAATTAGGTACTGATGTCACTCCACACTGATGTCAATAGGAATATCAGGCCATGATCACATCAAAGAGCTGTTGCCATGGTGACTAAGTGCCATCGTTCTCACCCCAGAAAAAGGGAAAGAGAGATGGAGAGAGAGATGGCTAGACGAAGAGCTAAAATGTGCCAGGGATGGGAAAGAGCAACAATGTGTATGTGTGTGTGGATGTGAGAGAGCGAGATCGAAATACTGTTTGTATGGGGGAGATGTTTGGTGAAAATATACAGTGTATATATGGTATCCAGTATCTCTGTGTTAAATGTTGCATGGAGGACAGACATGGGGAGGAAGCAAAGAGCGGTGATATTGATAAATCGATCTCAGTGTGGACTTGTGTGTGTATTTTTTGTGTTTTCATCTTTTTTATTAGAGTTTTCAGTGTACACCTATATTATAATGTATGTCTGTGTCAACGATAGGCAGAAGAACAACTAATAAGACATGTATCATACCTTAATGGATGGGATGGGAATGGATATGTAGAAATTTGGTGAATGCTTTACCTTTCTTATGTCTTCTTTACTCTTCAGGACAGTGATGGAGACAAGAGTGAAGACAATCTCGTAGTGGACGTCTCCAATGAGGTTTGTTGCCTATCTGTATTTAAATTATTTTTTAAATCCTATTACTTAATCAAGTGGGTCTAATGAGTACT
This sequence comes from Plectropomus leopardus, assembly GCF_008729295.1. Taxonomy (NCBI): domain Eukaryota; kingdom Metazoa; phylum Chordata; class Actinopteri; order Perciformes; family Serranidae; genus Plectropomus; species Plectropomus leopardus. The sequence goes on from NC_056465.1 coordinate 24,773,398, forward strand.
TTTTTAGTAACAAAGGTCCTCTTGCATTTCAAATGGTTTATCTGTAGTGGCCAACCTACAGAGAATTATATGTCCTAACTCTGTATTCCTCTCAGCTGGGAACGGCAACTTTACTGTATTGGTTTACACATACAGCTGTCATCAACCTTGTTTTCAGCTGCAGTAGATGTTTTTACTGAATCAATTACAAAAACAAAGTTAAAAAAAAATTAGTACCTAGTTGTTGAACATGGTTGAGCATATAATAGCTAAAAAGTCAGATTATTCTGTTTGGAGACCAAAACAGAGCCAAAAGGAGAGTAAATATTGCACTTATGTTCACAGGGTGGCTAGAAACCTGACAAAACATAAATGTTAATGTTGCTTATTGTCTGCTGGAAGTGTAAAAGAGCATATGCTAACAATGCTGGTCCCATATCCAAGGCTGCCCTCATGAACTGTTAAAGCGCATACCTACAAAAAGTTATGCAATGGAATTCATATATAGCCTACGTAATCATAAAGGCCACAGTCTTATGACCAGTGCTCTCATGAGAGTAAAGAAGGAAGTTGGGATTGTGTCCTGTGTGAAAGTTATTTTAAGGTACATCATCACATGACATTAAACATTTAACATGACAACACTCAACCCTTAACCTAACCTTCTTGACTTTTCGTATTGTATGTAACGTGACGACACTTACGTTGCATATTAACTTGAAAAGTGATAATATTTAAGTGTTGTGTTTTCACTGCTCCGATAAGTCCAAAAACTCTGTCATTGCAGGTTCAAAATAAAGTGAATGCTTAGGTCCTTTTTGCATGTTTACATGTCTACACTTATAGCTCTTCAGCATATGCCTATTTGGGGTGTATTGTGTATTGTATTATCTTTATCTCAGAGGTTTTTACATTATATCTTGGATTGTCTCTGACGCTAAATGGTAAACCATATGAACTAGTATGTGGCCATGCCATGATTCTGTGTAGGAGATGAAAATTACATGATTTTTTATAATTAGTGTTTTCTTAAATTCAATAACTAATTAAACTTTTAGAAAATTACTATATAGGACATGCATATGAGCATTATCACCTGAAATACATCCCCAAAAAATCCAAGCAAATTCTATATAATTATTTAAAATACATGAATCTATATTACACAAAATAAAAATAATAATAATTTTAAAAAAGCAGTCTCTTATTAGTAAACATTCAGTCTCATTTTGCTGGTTGCTCACTTTCAGTCAGCAAAATGGAGCAATATAGAAAGTGACCCATCAGGGACATATGAGTTACTTTCTGTCTAACCAGTGCTTTAATGGTAACTTTTATCAATGGAGCAGCCTCCCAGAAACTTCATACACTGGTGACCACACACACACAAGTCAGACATCTCATAGAAATATTTTTTCCCTGTTACAAAATAGTCAGTAGTTTCTTCTGACTTCTTAATATTCCACCTTCACCACCGATGTTTACTCACAGTTTTCCATCTCTACTATGGAAAATATTCAACTCACCCACAGAACTCACACTTTACTCTCTCCCCCACACGCTTCCTCACAGCTATGTCCTTGTGTGTTAGAGCTGTACATCCCTGTGACAAAAAATATCTTTGATTTCCCTATAAAGCCACAAGTTACAAGCAGCCTTTATCCTACAGAAGCTCTCTGACACTGTGCTGCAGCCCACACATGAATAAAGCATGAATCTAACATTGGGAGGACTAGTGTTGCTTGCAGAAACTATAGATGTACTTGGTACCGCATGGAGCCCTCCATCCGTCCTCTGCATAACTCTGTCTGTATGGCTGTTGATATTTCAATCAAGCACACAGATCCTTGCTTGAGATTGTGTGTGAGGTCAGTTTTGAATTAATTTAGTTATAATTTTACCAATGTTATTGTTTTATTTTAGAAAGAAATTTGTTGTTGGAGATTTGCTATTTTTTGGTCCAGTTTATTTATTTATTTATTGTTCTTGAGCAATGGTCAGACATATATATATATATTTATATATATACATATATATAATTTTATTTTTTATTTTTTAAATTGTTATTTATTTATTTATTTTTAACTTCATGGAGTTTGAGGCTATATTTTTAGTATTATGTCATGGATTAGGAAAATGTGTTCTGAGTCACTTTTCATGTGGCTGGGTTTCACAGAAAGCCACAGGCACACATAGCTGGTGAACTGCCTGAAGAATAAGAGTAGTCATATTGGGCTAAACAACTGAATAGACTTAATATTTCAATTTGATGTTTGATATTTTTTTTTTTTAAAATTATTATTATTATTCAGTTAGATTGCAGGCATTGGTTACTTTTTTTAGTTCATACACGCCAACAGAGTTGTGGTTAAAAATAATTCACATAATTGAAATTTATTTTTCAAATTAATAGATTCATCCTCTTCCCTGTCAAAGATATGCAGCTTATATCATCAAAGACAAAGAAAAGCAGAACATTTTTCACATTTGAGAAGCTGGAACTCGTGATATTTTGGTATTTTGCTTCAAAAATGAACAAATTGACTATCAGAATGCCTGCAGATAAGCCTCATTTTATGATAATAATCAAATCAAGTAATCGTTACATACACACGCACAGGCAACATTGTAATTTATTGTTTGTTTTGCTTGCCAGGTTGCTTGTTTTTATGTCAGTCATCTATAGTCCTGGATTTGTGTGTGTGTGTGTGTTGTGTGTGTGGATGGGTGAAATGTGAAACGAGTCAGCAGGTATGTAGCTAGTTCAGCTTTCCGCCGCAGTTTCCTTGTAAATAGGAAGAGCTCCTATGTAAGCTCATTATCAGTCGCTGCTGTTTGTGTTCTCTTCTTGTGAACCGAGTCTGTCCACACACACACACACACACGCACACACACATTCACAAATACTTGGTCTACTTATCTCTTCTCATCTACCTCTTCTGTCTATTCCTTCTCTCTGTCCGACCTCTAGCACCCTCCTGTTCTTCCATCTCTCCTCTGTCTCTTCTTTTCATCCCTTCTTTCCCTCTCCTCTCACCCTGCTCCACCTCTCCCCCCTTTTTCCTCCTCCCTCCTCTCATTAGATAACTGCAGTCTGGTTCATTTTAATATATGCAAAGCCGTTTATGCCCCTGGAATATTTTAGTTCTTTAAATACTTCACGCAGTGTACCAAAATATGTTTTATCTAAGCCCTCTGTATTTTGATATTGCACACAAAAGCGGAACCGGTCTCTTGTGTGATTTGGAAACTGGTACAAAAGTAGAGAGAAAAAAATGTGACAAATGTGGGTAATAGCAGAAAAAGGGAGGCAAAGTCTCTGGTGAGTGAGTGAGTGAGTGAGTGAGTGTGTGTGTGTGTGTGGGGGGGGGGGGTCGTTTAGAGAGACTGTATGCATGCATTTGAACATAGACGCAAGCCTGTACATATGTGTGTGCATTTATGTTTGCATATGAGTGTGTGTGCCTTGTAAATGTCCCTGTGTGTGGTTGTTTGAGTAGATGATCGTGTGTGTGTGTGTGTGTGTGTGTGTGCGCGTGTGCGCGTGCGCATGCCTGTGTGTGTGTGAGAGGGTGTGTTTAAGCACTAAAATGTCTGTGCTGATCACTGTGACCCGGTGAGAAGTGCTTACTCCAGCACTCTGTTCTGGGGGAGGCAGCGCTGGCTCAACAGTGGCTCCAGTGATGAAAGCAGCTGCAACAGCAACATTATCTGCAGGTCCATACACTACTGTGCCAGCTACAGTGACAATCTCCACTGTTTCATGTAATGTTCCCTCAGCTCCGAGTTCCTTTACAAATCACAATACAGAGTGTGATGCTTGAGGCTATGTTGTACCCATTAAGGATGAACCTGCAGCATTTCACTTTAAGTATTTTGAAACTCTATTGTGTAACCAACTGCTGCAACATAACAAACTCTGCCTAGTTCAGCTGTTTCACATGTTGACACAAATAAAAGATGTGCTTACAACAATATTCTAAAGAAACAGACAAAAATTGGGTGTCCAAACTGAAGCAGCGCTGCATTAAAAAAAGCAATGGCCTGCAGTGTTGGTGCATGTCACTTCAGATACAGAGGACACATCTAAATATGATCCAGGAATTTCAGTTGGGGTAATAGAAGTGTAACGTTAAGGGTTAACGAGTCACCAAAAACACTTCACAGTAGATTATAATTCTACCAGGTGGAAAGTAATCATGGTGCAGTGGTTGCGTTAACTTGAGCAAATTTTAAATAAATTGTACTTCTATGAACAATTGCTTGCAAAATACTTTGTAATCGTACTCGCGCATATTTGCAATAAAATGTATATATTTCTATTCCATTACATCACAGACTTCCTGCTACTTTAACATATACATTCAGAAATAAATAACCTTTATATTCAGCTGAGCTCACATGCAAGACAGCAATTGTCGAAAGGAGTTTTGACAATGTGAAAAGTTGTTTTTGGTCGTATTCGGGGTCCATGGGAAGTTTGGTGCAAATACTCAGTGGCTTACAGCTTCTTCTACAGTGTCTGCCTAAACAGCATTACATACTGGTGCGGCAAATATGCTTTGGTATAAGTGATATCATCCAAAATGTTACTAAAAAGAATTGTACAAAGCTACTTTAAAAACAAGGATCTCTTAAAACATAAACTATCATGGTGATGAGCTGCTTTATCTTGAGCGCAAGACTGAGATGGCACAACAAAATAGTTAAAGCACCGTGTGACTGCCTGAGGCTGAAAAGATATAAATGAGGACCAGTTTATTCAGAACTTTAGATAATTTTTTAATCTCTGTTTGTCATTCAGGAGCCTAACTCTCCTGTGGGTAGCCCTCCTCACTCCCCTCATGGGAACGGGTTAGACCGGGCTCCTACTCTAAGGAAAGAGCTCCCAGGCTCCTCCAGCACAGGAGAGGCCCCCTCAACCCCAAACCCCCGCAGCCCCACCCCAGGGAAGGCCAAGGACCCTGCACAGGTAAGACTAATTAAGAGGGAGTTGCTGGACATGGCTCTTCTGCAGTCCACCTGACTTTCAGACATCCCATCAAATAAGTCTGTGTATTCGGGTGGAGTCAGTAATTATTATACATCTAGACATCCTAGAAAAGTTTTGCCCATTGGAATGGACAGTAGATCTGAATGGGTTGTACAAGCACTGTACGTCAGTTGTGTCTTTTATGTGTTATATCTCTTGTTTTTTAATTCTCTACAGATGGATAAGTCCCAGTCTCCGCTGTCAAAGTCTGGTACCCCGTCCCCATCCCACCGTGAGGCCCTTACCCCTGGAGCACCGGGAGCCCCTGGTCCCAGCACCTCCTGCCTTCGTCTAGTCAGCAAAGCAGCGTCCAGCGCAGACCCCCTTGGTGAGACTCTGACTGTTAACAAACTTGACCGAGTGTTAAAACTTTAAAAACGGGTTTTGATATTCTAACTGTTATAAGTATGCTTGGTAAAACATATAACAGGGTATCATTACATTAATCACATACATTTATAACTTTATGTATTTGTAATCATTAACTCAGAAAGTTATTTAGAAAAGCCAAACTACAAATTTCATATGACATTACTCATAACTTTGCATTTACTTTCTGATTCATCTGCTCAACTATACATTTTTTAAAGCAAACCAAACTAGCTGGACCCGATAGCTCCTTGAATTAGACTGTCATGACCTCATTGGATTTGCACCCAGTCCTCCTCTGCCCTTCATGCCATATATCAACGTGTTCCTCAGTTTTTCCGTTTCCTCATTTGTTCTATGACATAAATGTTTCCTTGTCATACGGTGATAGTTTACTGTTTACTGCCAACATTTCTTGATTTGATGTTAGCAAAGTTAAACAAATAATTATGCCTATAGGAATGGTATTTTAAATGTTTAAAACCATAACAGAAAAGTGAGACCCCTCTGACTTAACCATTGTGCTCTTGAGCAAGACTTGTAACTGCTATTTGCTCCCCTGTGGCCAGCAGGGAGGACCATTGTTGTACTTGACAGCTCAACAAATAAAGTTTAATGAAAGAAAAAGATTTCCATTCTTCTCGGCCCCTCTGTGACTGTGCTTGTGTGCCATGTATTGTTTCCCCTCTTTATTTCCATCCTTCAATCCTTCTCCCTCTTTCCGTCCCTCCCCAGCTCTCCGCAGTCCCATGTCTGTGCCCCCCGGTTCATACCCGGCTCATTTTGGCGTGGTGTCCCACGCAGGACTGAATGGGGAACTGGCCAGCCCAGGAGGTTTCGGCGGGGCTCTAACTCTCTCCCCACAAATCAGCGCAGCGGCCAATGCCTATTCCCGGAGCCCCATGGTGAGTAAAGGCCAAATAATTCTTCTCTGTCAAGGTTTGATTTATAGTTCAGCATCAGCCCTAACCCTCTGACTGTTTTAAAACTACAGTTTGTTCGGTGTTATCGGGAAGTATTGTGCATTCATCAAATACTTAGAGTTATCATGTTTTACACTCTCGTTGATAGAGAGTAAGAGTCATAAAAAGGGGAAGTTTTGTTGTTGAAATAACTTATTTTGATCACAAAACACTAACCAGTGTAGCACTACTGAAAACAGTTTTATGTTTTCTTTAACTTTCTCCATATAGTTTCCATTATCAGAACACACGTCAGCATCAGGAAACATGTTCATAAACACAAAATAGCCCCAAGCACCCCAATCATAGTGTTTATGGTCTCCTGTAGTCACATAGCTGCCACATGTAGTTACATTTTCATTGATGTGAAATGCCAGCTGTGGCGGGGCCTTTAATGTAACTACAGTATGTAGCCTCCATCTGTAGCTCCCGCAGGACTTCAACATAACTCAGCCTTTATATATATATATAGATATATACTGTATATTTATAAGGCAGGATGCACACTGCAGTGCCTTGTTCTGTTCACCACCCTGTCATCAGTCTGGGGAAAGGCAGCGTGCTCACAACATCACACATTAGTGTCAGCACACTAATAAACACACTCTGGTCACCCCTTTGTTTTAAAGGGATAGTTTGGATCCTTTGATGTGGGGTTGTGTAAAGGTACTTATCCATAATCAATGTGTAATGTAGAGTAGATGTCAGTCGATGTACCCCCCGCCTCCTCATTTTAAAGAAACAGGCAAGAGAACCCCCATGGAAGCTCAGCAATGTGCTGCTCTAGACCAGGGCAGCAGCGAAGTGTGTTTATCCACCTAAACAAAAAAAATCAATATCTATTTAAGTGTATGCTGTATTCAGAGTATTTTCAGGACTTTACCTTGCTGTCAGATAGTGATTTCTGATGGGGAACTGAAGTCATTATATACCGTTCTTTACAGCTAGACGCAAGATATAAAAACAGTGATTTAACATCACTTAATGTAGCCGCTGGCTCCATCTGTTAGTTTAAAAGGGTTAGTTCGGATTCACTAAAGGGCCATTTTTTAGGTGGCAAAAATATGTTTTTGCTGTTGCCCTCTCCACAACAGTACATGGCTTAGCTTCTGTTGCTGTACTCCTGTTTCTCCAAACTGGGAGTGTGTCAGCTGACATCTACTGTAAGTAATACACCGACTATAAATCATCCAACCCCACTTTAAAATATATGAACTATTCCTTAAATTCTTTACAATAAAATTGTTTTGTTCTCTTACAACTATTGCATTGTCTCAGTCATCACATTGTACCTTCATCTTTTAAAAATAGATTTAATTAGATGAATTTACATACATTTTTCTGCACTTGCTGGAAATCAGCTGGTGCATTTTTTAAGTTGCCATGCTGTTAATTGTTTGTGCGTCCAATTGTCCCCACCAGGTGGCGTATGACTCTAGGTCTCACCTGAGGGCCCCAGGGCTGTCCTCCTCACTGCCTGGTTCCTCTGGCGGCAAGCCGTGAGTTTGTATTTCTGTAACACATGAACATATTCACAGAGAGAGTCCCAATCCAGCATGCATGCAGCATGAAAGGAGATCCGTGTGAGAGAAAATCTCAATTAATCTGATAGACTGTCAGTTTCTGAAATTGACTTTTCCACAGTAGGTACTTAATTTTCAGATGAAAATTGAGTATCATCTACATTTGGGTGACACATTTTTTTAAAGTCTTAATACCATGAGTGTGGATGTGTTTAGAAAGGATACTTTTAGTATTTCTTCCAGTTACACAGTGAGGTTAATTTTGAACAGTCAATTTTCTTTTTTGTTGATTAAAAAATGAAATATGTTCAAATTGAGTTGGGTAATCATGTCAAGCTTAGAAAATCGTTGGACAAGGTCAACTGCATATACTTTGATCAAACTTGTTCTGTGAAAATTCAAAAACATTGGATAGAAATCCACATTAGTAGTTCCTCTCAGCTGCACACTTTGGGTTTTCTGTTTACTCGAAGCTTTTCAGTGTTGCACCTTGACCTGGAATAACAAAGATAAATACTGAGGAATGTCAAGTGTTCAGATTAGCTTCTCCAACACACACAGTCCAATCAGCTATGCTGACTGACGAATTATATTGTTTTTGTCAACTGTTGCAGAATAGCAATTTGTTCTTGCGGTGCCAATTTTAAATCATAAAACTGCCTTGGCTTCCAACTGCCACAGTATTGATCAGCCATTAGCAATGCCACACTGATTCTGCCCATAATACAGTCTGCCATTATGCATTCCCACCTACAGCAGGCCAAGTATTCGGGGCAGATAAGACTGAAGTTCCAAGGCCATTATGGTGTCATCAGACTTCACAACTTGAACGCTGACTAGTGTATAGTTTCTTGTAAATTGTGTATATTTAACTGTGCTCTTCTGCTTTCTCAGTCATTGATTAAATGATTGATTCCACCATGTCTGTCCTGTCTTTGGCCCATTTCTCCTGTCCTTCAATCTCCTTTGCCGTGCCCACCAGTCCAAATTCTGTTTATTTTTAGCAGTAGCTCTTCAGTTCTGAAATATTGATTTATTTCTTTTCCTTTCTCTTCAGCGCCTACTCGTTCCATGTGAGCGCAGACGGCCAGATGCAGCCGGTGCCCTTTCCTCCTGATGCCCTGCTGGGCCCGGGAATCCCTCGCCATGCCCGTCAGATTCACACCCTAAACCACGGAGAGGTGGTGTGTGCCGTTACCATCAGCACCTCGACGCGTCACGTCTATACCGGAGGAAAGGGCTGCGTCAAGGTGTGGGACATCAGTCAGCCTGGAAGCAAGAGCCCCATGGCCCAGCTGGACTGTCTGGTGAGACATGAGGGAGGAAGTCAGACAGTTTTTAAAATAGAAATGGGTACACCGACTAACATTCACATATCAAACCATGCAGTCATATGTATATCATGTGTATGTCAAGTATTTTCACTGACTGATATGCCTTTATTGGCTATGTCATCTTTCATCTTAGATTTTGTTAACTAATATCTTTAAAAGGTCCACATTAATTTCCTGAATGTCCCCAGTCATGTAACCATCTGTCCCATAAAGCCTCTTTCCCTTTTCTCTTGATCCGCATCAGGCATAACCTTTTTTTATCTTGTCCAATCAGAACAGGGATAACTACATCCGCTCCTGTAAAATCCTCCCTGATGGACGGACCTTGATCGTCGGTGGGGAGGCCAGCACGTTGTCGATCTGGGATTTGGCCACTCCTACTCCACGGATCAAGGCAGAGCTGACGTCGTCTGCTCCCGCCTGCTACGCCCTGGCCATCTCCCCTGACAACAAGGTCTGCTTCTCCTGCTGCAGCGACGGCAACATCGTCGTCTGGGACCTTCACAACCAGACGCTGGTCAGGTAAGAGGAGAGGGAGGGAGAGGACAGTGGAAGGGGAAAAAGAACATAAAAAACTGGTGCTTTACCTCAACAAAAAGATTGCTGCAGGGAGAGACAACACAGGGGAGGGACAAGAGGGAAAGGAAAGGCTGGAGGATGTGGAAACACTTCAGGAACTTCTTAAGGAGAGAGAAGAGGAAAGGCAGATAAAATATGGAGAGGAGGGAGGAAAATCATTGCAGTCTGTTCCTCAACCTACCCCATGGTCAGGTAAGGAGGCGGGGGATGAGCTAGCCATAGGGGATACGGGTGGGATGAAACAGCAAGATTCTGGTGAGTTACAGGAAAGATGAGTTAAAGGAGATGGGGAGGAAAGATTGTAGTAAGGAAAGCAAACACAGGGGGAAAATAGGTGAGAAAGGAGACTCAGTTGAGGGTAGTAGGTGCTACAGAGAGGAAGAAATTCAAAAATATTTGGTGTGATACCTCCCGGAAAAAGAAGCAAAGACCCACACAGGATACAGAGACTTTAGAGTGTATGTATGCATGTCTTTGTGTTAATCTGTGAAGCTTTTGGGTTCTTTCTCCCTGCAGGCAGTTCCAGGGCCACACAGACGGAGCGAGCTGCATTGATATCTCCAACGACGGCACCAAACTGTGGACAGGAGGGCTGGACAACACAGTCCGCTGCTGGGACCTCCGAGAGGGACGCCAGCTCCAGCAACACGACTTCACCTCGCAGGTACAGATACACACACATACTTGATACACTGTAACAAGAGATAATCTAACAGACAAACTTGCATTACATGGTCGTATGACCTATACATAATCTTTTAATACTTATAGGCTATATTGTGATTTGATATTTACATAGTATTGTTATAGAGTAAGGTTACAATAAAGTTAAATTAAGTACAGCATTAACCATGAGGATTTATTATCCGTGAACAGAAAACAAACTAACTTCATGCCAGTTTGTATTTTAATAATATCGGAAGTCGCACTGGTGCTCTATGGTTGCAAAATACCATTAAATAGTCTGAAGCCCAGCAGATACAAAAACACATGCCTCACGTGCTTACACACAGTTGCCCAGGAGAGAGTGCTCTGAATGAAGGAGGGAATACATGTGACATGAAATGTTTTTTTTTTGTGTGTGTGTGTGTTGTAAGAGGAAAGCCATAAGAGAGAGCAAGAGAACCATAAAGCCAAAGCAGGGCTCATGCAGGGGAAAAAAAGAATGACAATTTATACATGTTATAGTCATTCTACACCTGCCACAAGCAACAAACTGCAATAGATTGAGTATAATCAATATATACTGGCCACCCCTACGTGGTCCTATACACATAAACACAAATAGACATAGCTCACAGAGCGTAAATGTACACACAACAGCACAAACTTACATAAAACATACACGTTCAAAAAAGAGAGAAAAAAAAGAACAGCAGCTGACAAATGTAGACAAGATTTTTTTTTACAGGTATGTGCAGGTACATTACATTACAGGGTCATCACAGCACATCACATCTACACCTCACAAGTTAACTTACACACAAAAATCCCAACACAAGCACACACTGTGACCTCCACTTTCAGGTATTTACACCAATACACACCATCAAAAACACATCAACAAACACCAGTGTGATTTTACCTTAGAGGCGCCCTTGCACAAACACACATTCACGCTGTCTCTCTCATTCACTCCTCGCTGCCACAACAGAGCTATAGAGCTGACCGTCGTTGTCAGATGAGTTTCGATCCGCCGTGTAATGACTTTCTCTCTCGATTTCTGTTTCTCTTCATCCACAACTGTCTCTCTTTTTTCCCCTAATTTATTAATTCACTCTATATTAACCTGTCTTCATCATTTCACTCCCTTTTTTTCTTAACTTTCCATCTTTCCTCATTTCTATTCTCACACATCATCTTATCTGTCCCTCAATATCTTGCATTCCCTCATTCCAACTGTATTTCATCTGTCCTCTCTGCTTCCCTCCATTGTTCTCTTTCTCTCATCAACCTTATCTTCTTTCCTCCCTCATCCCCCATTTCCTCGAATCTTCTCCCACATTCCCCATTTTTGTTTTCATTTCTGCACCCTTGCTTCCTTTCTTCTGTCCTCTCCTCCTCCTATGTCTATTTAATTTTCTCTCTCCCTGTGATTCCTTTCTTCCCTCTCCAGATCTTCTCTCTGGGCTATTGTCCGACAGGCGAGTGGCTTGCTGTGGGAATGGAGAGCAGTAACGTGGAAGTCCTGCATGTCTCTAAACCTGACAAGTACCAGCTGCACCTCCATGAGAGCTGCGTTCTCTCCCTTAAGTTCGCCTACTGTGGTACGCACACACTCTTGCACTTGTATCTTGATGAGGACCCTCATTGACAGAATGCATTCACAAACTGCCTTGCCCTAACCTTAACCTAAATCTAATTTTAACTTGACCAAGTTAACCCTTAAACAGGTTTTGAAGAAGTGTGGACTGCCAAAGTTTCCTCTCTCTGTTGGTTAAAAAAAACGTGTCCTTAGAGCAAGAATAAGTACACATACATGATAACTTGGATTGTTTCCCAAATGTTTTTTACAGTATTTTTAGCCACTGACAAACACGTGTCACTGCTCTCTGTCATGCACAGTATTTTGTGCCTGTATCACCCCTTTTCTTTTGTTTAACCTATAGTACCTTGTATGCATGTGTTATTTCAGGAAAGTGGTTTGTGAGCACAGGAAAAGACAATCTGTTGAATGCATGGAGGACACCATATGGAGCCAGTATTTTTCAGGTGAGAGACGAGTGCAATGCTCTGAGGATGTTTATGCTCTGTGTATATATACGTATTTGTATATATAAATATATATTCGCGTGTATCTGGGGCTGCCGAGTCATCTGTTAGTCAGTGAGGATAGTGTTGTTTAAGCTATCTCTGCTTCCTGTGCGCTAACACACACACACAACCCTAGAGGCAAAAGAGAGAAAAAGATGAGGGGGTTCAGAGGGAGAAAGCAAACGATAAACATTTTTTTTAAATTCAGGTTTGTTGATCCATGGTGACTTGCGGAGGTTTATCAAAGAGTGCAGGTTGCCAAACGCGCGCGTACACACACACACACACACACACATACACACACACAGAGAACAACTGTAGTAACTCCGTCGTGTTCGCTCCGTTTGAGGAAGTGTTGAAACATGAATATGCAGGGATGCAATATTTTTAGCTGAGCCAGTTGATCTGGGTGTGAATGAAACTTGCTGGGGGAGATAAAAGTACATTTAAGACATGCATTTTGTGTGTGTGTGCGCGTGCATGTGTGTGTGGCTGTCATATTTCTGTAAGCTACAGTGGGCAGCAGGGTTGGCGGCTCCTGTCTCTCCCCGTGGACTGAAAGGAGAATTCTGGCTATCTGCTTTGTTATCCAAATGCCAGGCGTTTCTCCTGCCAAACAGCTCCCTCCTGTCACCGTGTTATACAGAGCTGCTCCCTCTCTCTCCGCTCCCTCCTCTCCGGTTTATCACTGTCCCTTCCAGTTTCTGTCTCCTTGCCTTTGCTTTAACCCCCTTGCTCCACTCATATTTCCTCTCTCTCTCTCTCTGCTTGTCTCTGTTTGTTGTTGTCCTTTCTCTCTCTCTCTCTCTCTCTCTCTCTATGTGCTCACTCATTTTTATCTCTCTCTCCTAATCTGTACCTCTACCCTCACTTTTTTCTCTCTGTCCTTGTCTTTTGGTTTATCCTTGTCCTCTCTGTCTCCCCTTCCATATTTTTTAATCCTGTTTTCTTACACTACCCCATAACCTTTTCTTTCCTCTCTTGTTCACATTCTCTCCGACCGCATATCCCCCTCTTCCTCTCTCTTTTTTCACTGTCATTCTTATCAAATAAGCTTTATTGGCATAGATATTAATGTTACATCGTTGTTACTTCCTAATCATGCTTTACTGAATATATTTGAATCGGGGGCTGTCAGTGGTAATGCGTCAATCGCAATGCGATTAAGGTCTGTTCATAATCGCCAGTCAACATTCCTGTCTTTAAGAGGCTGTACTGGGCTAGAAGGCTACAGTGATGATACCAATATCGCATGAAACTAGAAGACCTGAGGAATCCAGAGGTACCATCTCCTGCTTGTCAAATAACGCTCCAATAATCGTCCTAAATTTGGACGATGGAAAATCAACATGGTCATTTCACAGAGGTCCCTTGACCTCTGAATGAAAATCAGCTCTCCCCTTTACAGACATGTCCACTTCATGCTCGTCCCATGCAGGTTTTTTGCTGTCATTTGATTCCTAATCAAGACAATCTGGTGAGAACTGCTTCACCCTGTCAATGTGGACTTAATCACAATTAACTCTTGAAATTCTGTGATTAATCAGGATTTAAAAAATCAGTCATTTGACAGCCCTAATTTTAATATATTTATTTTCAATACAACATAACAGACTGACAACCCTGGTGTTTACACAATTTACCAAACTTTATCAAGAGGGGAGTTAACTATTAAAGAACTGCTAAACATTGTAATGCTAGAGGACGTAGGGCTCTGGATCCGTGGACAAAGTTTTCTTCTTTGTTCCTTTGTTGTTTGTTTTATCTCTCTTCCCCACTCTGTCTCTGACTTCAACCCCTTTCAAACTCATCTTTCGGCTTGTCATTGCTTCCCTCCCTCCTGAACGCCCCCCAACTCCCCCCACCTGCCATGTTGGTATAGTACGAGGGATCCTGTGTGAAATGGCCTCTCACCGGTGGCTTGATGATTGACAGCGCTGCTTTGCTTGTAGCGGGGAGGGAGGGAAGGAGAGGAGTTTAGAGAGGAGGAGGAGGAGTCGACATGAGAGAGGGGGACAGAGCAAAAGGGGAGCCTGGGAGGATGGAGAGGGAAGAGGAGGCGGAGGAGGAGAGTCTGGGAAGAAAGGAAGGAAGATAAATGATGATGGAGCAGTGGGAGGGGGAGGAGGAGGCAGGGGACTAGAGGGAGCTTTAGATCATCTAAAGCCAGGTGCCCAGGTCTGGCTTTCCGACACAGGAGAGGAAAGAGGGGGAAGAAGAGGATTGTGCATTTTGCCAGTTCATACTGATCATCAGACGTGTGCTGCTAGTGATGCTTAAAACCTGCAGTTAATGAGGCTGCATCTCTCTAAAGAAAGAAAGAGAGAGAGAGAAAGAGTAGTGTGTCTCACATAGAAGCAGACGAATGAGTCAGCATCCTGGAGCTGTGGAGTTGTCTGTTTGGAAATAATTGCCGACTGTTTTGAAATGCAAATATGTCTTGTATGATTGAGTATTAGCTGATGAGTCACATCTTTTCCAACATCTTTCTCTTTGTGTTTGTTTCTCTCCATCTGTCTCCATCCATCTATCATCACATCTCTCTCTCCTGCATTTTTATTTTTTTTTATTTTTCTATCGGGTCTCTCGCCTGCTCCCAGTCCAAGGAGTCCTCGTCTGTGCTGAGCTGTGACGTCTCCCCGGACGACAAGTACATAGTGACGGGCTCCGGGGACAAGAAGGCCACAGTGTACGAGGTGGTGTACTGAGGGCCGAGACGAGATGGGAAGAGACAGGATGGAGATTTGGGGGCGTTTCTTTTTTTTTTAAATTTTTTTTAAAAATTTTTTCTTTTTAATGGAGGATGGGGGAGTCAAGCAGTTGCCCCGCCAACGCTCCTGATCCTCATTACATCAGCAACAGAAGCACCTCCGTCTCAGTCCTCTGAGTCCTCCTGACCCTCACCCTGAATGCATCAACCCCTTCTCTCCCTTTTTCCTGTGATATAAGCTACAGTGGAAGCTCCCAAATGCTCCCCACACGCCGCGCCCCCCCCCCCCCCCCCCC